>NW_012106764.1:1319062-1323561 GCF_000951045.1 Mandrillus leucophaeus
TCCCACACTCACACACACACAACACTCACATTCACACACACACTCTCGCACTGACACACTCACAGTCTCACAGTCCCACACTCACACACACACAACACTCACACTCACCCTCCCACACTCAAACACAACACTCACACAGACACAACATGCACACACTCCCACACCCTCCCACACTCACACTCACACAACATTCACACTCACTCCCCCACTCACACTCACACACAACACACACTCACACACAACATGCACACACTCCCACACTCGCACTCTGACACACTCTCATACTCACTCTCCCTCACACACTCTTACACTCCCACTCACCCGCCCACACTCACACACAAACAACACACACTCACACTCCCACGCTCACACTCATACCCACAACACTCACACACTCACAGACTCCCACACTCACACACACTCACATTTCCACACTCGCACTCTCACACTTCCACACACACTCTCACACTCACCCTCCCACACTCACACACAGTCACACTCACACTCCCACATTCACTTTCACACTCACATTCACACTCTCACACCCTCCCACATTCACACTCACAGTCACACACAACACACTCCCACACTCACACTCACACTCCCACACTCACAGTCTCACACTCACTCTCCCACACTCACACATGACACTCACACTCACACTCCCACACTGTCACACTCCCACACTCACCCTCCCACGCTCACACACTCACAGACAACAATCACACTCACAACACACTCACACTCACACTCCCACTCTCACACTCACACTCTCACACACTCACACTCACAACACTCACTTGCACTCACACACTCCCACACTGCCTCTCACACTCCCACACTCCCACACTCACACTCTCACATACTTCCACACTCACACTCACACACTCTCACACTCACCCTCACACTCACACACACTTCCACACTCAACACTCACTCTCACACTCACCATCCCACACTCACACTCCCACTCTCACACTCTCACTCCCACACTCACACTCACACTCCCACACTCACACTCCCACACTCACATTCCTACTCCCAGACTCACACCCATCCTCCCACACACACTCACACACACACAACACTCACTTGCACTCACACTTATACACCCTTCCACACTCACACTCACACACTCTCACACTCACAACACTCACATACACTCCCACACTCACACTCACACACTCACAAACACTTCCACACACTCCTGCACTCACACAATCCCACACTGACACACTCCCTCACTCTCACACACACTCCCACACTCACACTCTCATATATAACACTCCCACATACACAACACTCACACACTGACACTCCCACACTCCCCCACACACACTCATCCTCGCACATTCACACTCACACAAAACACTCTTATGCTCACACACTCACACACAGAAGTCTCACTCACATATAACACTCCCAAACTTACACTCACACTCCCACACTCATATACTCACATTCCCACACTCACACTCCCACACACACACTCCCACACTCACATTCAGATTCCCACACACACACTCCCAGACTCCCACTCCCACTCTCTCACACACAGCACCCTCACACTCGTACTAACATTCCCACACTCTCACAACACTCCCAAACTCACACTCCCACACACAGCAGTGTCACACACTCCCACACTCACACTCCCAGATTCTCACACACAGCTGCCTCACACTCACACTCCCACACTCTCACAGCACCCTCACACTCACACTCCCACACTCTCACACACAGCATTCTCTCACACTCTCACAACACTCGTACACTTACACACCCACACTCTCACACACAGCACCCTCACATTCACGCTCCCATACTCTCACAACTCTCCCACACTCACACTCCCACACCCTCACACAAGCACCCTCACACTCACACATACTGTCACACACAGCATTCCCACACTCACACTCCCACACTCTCACAACACTCCGACACTCACTCCCACACTCACTCCCACACTCTCACAGCACCCTCACACTCAGATTCCCACACTCTCACATAGCACTCCCACACTCTCACATAGCACTCCCACACTCTCATGCACAACACTCCCACACTCACACTCGCACTCCCACTCACACTCACACACACTCTCACACTCTCCCTCCCACACTGACACTCACTCTCACACTCACACTCACACACTCACACACACTGACACTCTCACACTCCCACACTCCCACACACACACTATCACACACTCCCATACTCATACACTCCCACACTCACACTTCCATACTCACACTCACATGCACCCTCCCATACACACACAACACTCACGTTCACACTCACACTCTCACACTGACACACACACCCTCCCACATTCACACACACACACAACACACTCATACACTCCCACACTCAGACTCACACTCATACACTCCCACACTCACACTCACACTCACGTTCTCACACTCACCCCCCACACTCACACTCACACAAAACATTCACTCTCACACTCACACACAACACTCACACACTCTCACACACTCATACACTCCCACACACATTCCCACTCCCACATTCACACACTCCCACACTCACACTCACACACTCACACTCACACTCCCACTCCTACACTCACACTCCCATACTCACACTCACATTCCCACACTCACACCCCCACACTCCCACACGCACACTCACACTCACACACTCACACTCACGCACTCACACCCTCACACACATGCACACACAACACTCACTTGCACTCACACACTCCCACACTCAAATTCCCACTCCCACATTCACACACTCCCACACTCACACTCACACTCACACTCCTACACTTACACTCACACTCCCACACTCACACTCCCACATGCATACTCACACTCATGCACTCACACTCACCCTTACACACACACTCACACACAACACTCACTTGCACTCACACACTCCCACACTCACTCTCATACTCCCACACTCACACACTCACACTCTCACACTCGCTTCCACACTCACACTCACACACCTGTCTCTTATACACATCTAGATGTGTATAAGAGACAGCAACACTCCCACACTCACACTCCCACACTCTCAGCACGCTCACACTCACACTCCTACACTCTTATACTCAGCAAACTCACACAATCCCACACTCACAGCACCCTCACACTCACACTCCCACACTCTCACATACAGCACTCTCTCACACAGACTCCCACACTCCCAGTCCCACTCTCTCACACACAGCACCCTCACACACACTCACATTCCCACAGTCTCACAACACTCCCTCACTCACACTCCCACACACAGCAGTGTCACTCTCACACTCCCACACTCCCAGATTCTCACACACAGCTGCCTCACACTCACACTCCCACACTCTCACACACAGCACTCTCACACTCTCAGAACACTCGTACACTTACACACCCACACTCACACACAGCACCCTCACATTCACACTCCCATACTCTCACAACACTCCCACACTCACACTCCCACACTCTCACACAAGCATCCTCACACACTCTCATACTGTCACACACAGCATTCCCACACTCACAGTCCCACACTCTCACACACAACACTCCCACACTCACACACTCCCACACTCACACGGCACCCTCACACTCACACTCCCACACTCTCACACAGCACTCCCACTCACTCCCACACTCTCATGCGCAACACTCCCACACACACACTCCCACACTCACACTCACACACTCTCACACTCACCCACACTGACACACTCTCACACTCACACACACTGACACACTCTCACACCTCCACACTCCCACACTCCCACACACAATCACACACACACTCCCATACTCATACACTCCCACACTCACACTCACACTTCCATACTCACACTCACATGCACCCTCCCATACTCACACTCACACACAACACTCACACACACATTCACCCTCCCATACTCACTCACACACTCCCACACTCAGACTCACACTCACACACTCATACACTCCCACACTCACACTCACGTTCTCACACTCACCCCCCACACTCACACAAAACATTCACACTCACACACAACACTCACACTCACACTCTCACACTCACACTCACACTCATACACTCCCACACTCACACACTCACATTCCCACTCCCACATTCACACTCACACTTCCACACTCACTCACACTCCCACACTCACACTCCCACACTCACACTCCCACACTCCCACATGCACACTCACACACCCACACTCACAAAACACTCAGAAAACACACTCACACTCACACTCCCACACTCACACTCACACTCCCACACGCACACTCACACTCCGACACTCCCACACTCACACACACACACTCACACCAAACACACTCCCACTCCCACTCACCCTCACACTTCCACACTACTACACAGTCACTATCACACACTCACACACATTCCCACACACACTCACCCTCCCACACTCACACACACACAACACTCACATTCACACACACACTCTCGCACTGACACACTCACAGTCTCACAGTCCCACACTCACACACACACAA
>NW_012106764.1:1326496-1339611 GCF_000951045.1 Mandrillus leucophaeus
TTCCACACTCACACTCACACACTCTCACACTCACACACACACCCTCACACTCACACACAACACTCCCACACTCACACACTCACACTCTCACACTCACCATCCCACACTCATACTCACCATCCCACACTCACACTCCCACTCTCACACTCACACTCCCACACTCACACTCCTACTCCCACACTCACATCCTCCCACACACACTCACACACACACTTGCACTCTCACACACTCACCCTTCCACACTCACACTCACACTCACTCACACACACAACACACACACTCCCACACTCACACTCACACTCACAAACACTTCCACACTCACACTCCCACACTCACACAATCCCACACTGACACACTCCCTCACTCTCACACACAACACTCCCACACTCACACACTCGTATATAACACTCCCACAAACAACACACACACTCACACTCCCACACTCACACACACTCTCACTCATCCTCCCACACTCACACTCACACACAACACTCTTACACTCACACACTCACACACAGAAGTCTCACACATATAACACTCCCAAACTTACACTCATACTCACTCACACACAACACTCACACTTCCACACTCACACTCCCACACTAACACACTCCCACACTCACACACTCATATATCACACTCCCACACACACAACACACACTCCCACACACTCTCACACAGACACTCTCACACTCATCCTCCCACACTCACACTCACACACAACACTCTTACACTCACACACAGAAGTCTCACACTCACGTATAACACTCCCAAACTTACACTCCCACACTCACACACCACTCACACTCCCACACTCACACTCACACACACACTCCCACACTCACACTCACACTCCCACACTCACTCTCACACTCTTCCACACTCACAATATTCCCACACTCACACTCACCTTCACAGTCACACACAACACTTCCACACTCACACTCTCCCACACTCACATTCACAATCCCACAGTGACACACAACACTCCCACACTCACACACTCACACAGAGTCTCACACACACATATAACACTCCCACACTCACACTGACCCTCACACTCACACACAGCACTCCCACACTCACACATGACACTCTCACATTCACACACTCCCACACTCACACTAACACTCCCACACTCACTCTCACATTCACACACACACACAACACTCTCACACTCACACACACACTGACACTCCCACACTCACACCCACTCACACTCCCACACTCTCACACTCAACACTCTCACACTCACACTGACAGTCTCACATTCAAACACTTTCACACTCACATTCACACTCCTGCACTCACACTCACACTCCCACACTCACACACAACACTCCTACACTCACACACAGAATCCCACACTCAAACACTCCTAACTCATGCTCACACTCCCACACTAACACACTCCCACACTCTCACACACAACACTCCCACACTCACACACACAGAAGAGTCTCACACTCACACATAACACTCCCACACTCACTCAACACTCCCACAGTCACACCCTCACACTCACACACATTTCCACACTCACACACTCCCATAGTTACACTCACAATCCCACAGTGACACACTCCCACACTCACAAACACAGAAGTCTCACACTCACACTCCCATATAACACTCCCACACACTCACACTCCAAGACTCACACTCACACACTCCCACAGTCACACACACTCCCACATACTCCCTCATTCACACTCACACTCACACACACGTCCACACTCACATTCACACTCCCACACTCTCACAAACTCCTACAGTCACACTCACACTCCCACACTCACACTCACTCCTACACTGACTCTCACATTCTGAAAATCTCATACAGCACTCCCACACTCTCACACACACAGAAGAGTCTCACAGTCATACACTCACACTCACATATTATATTCCCATACTCATTCTCACACTTCCACACTCACACTCACCCTCACACTCACACACAAGCCTTCCACACTCCCTCCCACACTCACACAATCCCACACTGACACACTCCCACACTCACACACAACACTCCCACACTCACACTGACATTCTCACACAGAAGTCTCACACTCACACTCACATATAACACTCCCACACTCACACTCACATTTTTACACTCAAACTCACACACAACACTCCAACACTCACACACTCCCACACTCACACTCACACTCCCACACTCACACACAACACTCTCACACACCCCCACACTCACACTCACACACAACACTCTCACACTCTCATATATCCAAAGTCACACACAATTCCACATCCCACACACAACACGCCCACACTCACCACACACAACACTCCCACACTCACACACACAGAAGAGTCTCACACTCACACTCACATATAACATTCCCAAACTTACACTCACTCTCCCACACTCACACACACACAAAACACTCTCACACACTTCCACACTCACACACACTCCCACACTCACACTCTCACTCCCACAATCTCACACATAGCACTCCCACACTCACATACACACAACACTCCTACACTCACACTCTCCCACACACACACTTCCACACTCACATTCTCACTCCCACACACAACACTCCTACACTCACACTCACACTCCCAAACTCACACTCACACTCCTACACTGACACACTCTCACACACAACACTCCCACACTCATGCTCACACACAGAAGAGTCTCACACACACACTCACATATAACACTCCCACACTCACTCTCACACTCCCACACTCACTCACATTCACATTCCCACACTCACACTCACACTCCCACACTCTCACACACAAAATTCCTATACTCACACACTCACAAAGAAGACTCCCATACTCACCCTCACACTTCCACACTCACACTCCCACACTGACACACTCCCACACTCACACAGCACTCCCACATTCACACTCTCACACTGAAACCTCCCACATTCACACTCACACACCCACACTCTCACACTCACACTCCACACTCCCACACTCACACTATCACTCTCCCATTCTCACACAACAGTCCTACACTCACACTCCCACAGTCACACTCACAAACTCACACACTCCCACACTCTCACCCACAACACTCCCACACTCACACTGATGCTCACACTCACATTCAAACACAACACTCTCACACTCACAGTCATACTCCCACACTCACATTCACACTCCCACACTCACACACAACACTCTTACACTCACACTCACACAGAAGACTCCCACACTCACACTCACATCTCCACACTCACACACTCCCACAGTCTCACACACAACACTCCCACACTCACAAACTCACACAGAAGAGTCTCACACTCACACTCACATATAACACTCCCACACTTACACTCCCACACTCACACTCACAGACATTTACACCCACACTCCCACACTCTCACACAACACTCCCACGCTCACACGCTCCCGCAATCTCACACATAGCACTCCCACACACTCACACACAACACTCCCACACTCACACTCTCACACACAACACTCCCACACTCACACTCACATTCCCACACTCACACTTCCACACTCACATTCACACTCCCACACTCTCACATACAACACTCCTACACTCACACTCACACTCCCACACTCCTACACTGACACCCACACTCACACAACACTCCCACACTCACTCACAGAAGAGTCTCACACACTCACATATAACACTCCCACACTTACAATCACTCTCACACTCCCACAGTCACACTCATGCTCCCACACTCACACTCACACTCCCACAGTCACACACTCACACACAACACTCCCACACTCACACACAACACTCACACACTCACACACTCACACACAACACTCCCACACTCACACTAACACTCCCACAGTCACACACAACACTCCCACACTCACACAATCACACACAACACTCCCACACTCACACTAACACTCATACACTCTCACACACAACACTCCTACACTCACACTCGCACTCACACTCCCACACATGCACATTCCCACACTGACACTCCCACACTCTCACACACATCACTCCCACACTCACATACACACTCACACACAGAAGAGTCTCACTCACACTCACACTCACATATAACACTCCCACACTCACTCCCACACTCACACTCCCACACTCACAAACACTCCCACACTCCCACTCACCCTCACACTCATACACACTTCCACACTGACACACTCCCACACTCACACACTCCCACACCCACATTCACACTCCCACACTCACACACAACACTCCCACACTCACACTCCCTCAGGAGTCTCACACTCACACTCACATATAACACTCCCACACTCACACTCACACTCCCACACTCAAACTCACACTCACACACAACACTCTCACTCTCCCCCACACTCACACACACTCCCACACTCTCACACAGAACACCCCCATAATCACACTCCTACACTCTCACACACATTCCCACACTCACAGTCACACTCTCACACACAACACTCCTACACACTCCCACACTCTCACACATGACACTCCCATACTCACACTCCCACACTCACACTCCCACACTCTCACACTCCCACATTCTCACACATAACACTCCCACACTCACACACGCACACACAACACTCCCACAGTCACACTCACACTCCCACACTCACACACTCCCACACTCTCACACAGAATACTCCCACATTCACACTCACACTCCCACACTCCCACTCCCACACTCCCACTCCCACTCTCTCACACACAGCACCCTCACACTCACACTCTCATTCCCACACTCTCACAACACTCCCACACACTCCCACACACTCACAGCAGCATCACACTCACACTCCCACACTCACACTCCCAGATTCTCACACACAGCTGCCTCACACTTACATTCCCACACTCTCACAGCACTCTCACACTCACACTCCCACACTTTCACACACAGCACTCTCTTACACTCTCACAACACTCACACACTTACACTCCCACACTCTCACACACAGCACCCTCACACTCACATTCTCATACTCACACACAGCATTCCCACACTCACACTCCCACACTCACACAGCACTCCCATACACTCCCACACTCTCATGCACAACACTCCCACACTCACACTCCCACACACTCACAGCAGTGTCACACTCACACTCCCACACTCACACTCCCAGATTCTCACACACAGCTGCCTCACACTCACACTCCCACACACTCACACTCACACTATCTCACACACACAGCACTCTCACTCTCACACTTCCACACTTACACTCTCACACTCTCACACACAGCACCCTCACATTCACACTCCCACACTCTCACAACACTCCCACACTCACACTCCCACTCTCTCACACACAGCACCCTCACACTCACACTCTCATACTCACACACAGCATTCCCACACTCACACTCCCACAATCTCACACACAACACTCCCACACTCACACACTCCCACACTCACACGGCACCCTCACACTCACACTCCCACACTCTCACACAGCACTCCCACACACTCCCACACTCTCACACACACTCCCACATTCACACACTCCCACACTCTCACACAGCACTCCCACACACTCCCACACTCTCATGCACACTCCCACACTCACACTCACATTCCCACACTCACAACAGTCCCACACTCACACTCCCACACTCTCAGCATGCTCACACTCACACTCCCACACTCTCACACACAGCACTCTCACACTCTCACAATCCCACACTCAGCACCCTCACACTCACACTCCTACACTCTCACACACAGCACTCTCACACCCCCACTCCCACACTCTCATACACAGCACTCTCACACTCCCACTCCCACACTCTCATACACAGCACCCTCACACTCCCACTCCCACACTCTCACAACACTCCCACACTCACACTCACACACACAGCAGCCTCACACTCTCCCACACTATCACAACACTCCCACACTCACACTCCTAGACTCTCACACACGACAGCCTCACACACTCCCACACTCTCACAGCACCCTCACACTCACACTCCCACACTCTCACTCCCATACTTTCACAACACTCCCACACTTACACTCCCACACTCACACACAGCACCCTCACACACTCCCACACTCTCACAAACAGCACTCCCACACACACTCCCACACTCACACTCCCACAGTCACACTCCCACACTCTCACAACACTCCCATACTCACACTCCCACACTTTCACACACACACAGCACTCTCACCCTCACATAGGCACCCACACACGTTCAAACATGCCCACACTCATACGTACTTACAAACTCATTCACACAATCACCCTCCCATTCTCACACTCACACCTTCTCTCATGCACTCACACACTCTCACACACACTGTCTCAGTCACACTCACATACACTCTCATACTCATGCTCATTTACACACTTACACATGCTCACTCAGGCACATATTCATGCACACTCACATGACCAGCCATCTTCACCCCTTCTCCCCACCCTTCTCGTTCTCACCACCTTCCCCACTCTCTAATGGTCACAGACTCGCTAAAGAGTAGCAGAAACAGAGGAGGCCTTCAGGTCTCTCTGGAAAGTTTAGGTATCTGGGACAGGAAGAAGTAGGGGCAGGGAGCTCTTGCTGTCCAGCGTGACAGAATCCCCAGGGATGGCGGGGAGCTGAGGCCTGGCAGCTCAGGAACAGTGTGCGGGTCACTGGTGCTACCAGCCACCTTCTCATCAGGAGAAAGGAAAAACCCTTCAAAATGGTTCTTTTCAGCTAGTGCCCCCCAAATCACAGCCCTGGAAATGAAGGAAAGGAGGAGAAAGAAGCATGACAGAGCAGGTTCCTCTGATCACTTCAGGAGAAGCCCAGGGGCCCTGCTGACTGCCTGGTCAACCTACAGAGAACTGAGCTCTGGCCTAACGATTAGTGTGAGGAACCTGAGGCCTCCGAACAAGAGGGAGGCCTTAGCAGGCACTCCCATGTTCCCACCGCACCCCAAACACAGAGCACACACCCAGTGGGAAAGAGAGGATGTGCTCCCCATCCTCTGGTAGGCCAGGCTGTGAGCTGTGCCTCCTGCACCTGAGACCTGGGTCCAGCCTGAGGCCAGGGTGAGAACCAGCTCTGGGGAGGGAAAGCTCAGTCCCACCAGCACTGCTGGAGGGTTTGTCTGGGCGTCTGCCCTGCCTTGAGTCTGTGCCCCGTGAACAGTGTGTGGCTTGGAGGCTGAGAGCAGAAGGTGCAGTCGCCCGTCCTGTTCCAGAGAGGCCTGCATGGTCGCCCTCCCCACGCCTCCCCTGCTGATGTTGTTTGTCTCCTGGGTTAGCAGCAGGGGAAGTGAGGTTAAAAACCCTGGGCTGGGTGGGGGTGGAGGTGCCTCACTGCTCCAAGAACTGCCTGGGGGAGGCTTCTTCCCCTGAAGCAGGAGGCCTGGTGTTCTCTGCTCTGGCTGGGTGGTCCAGCCCAGCCCTACCAGCACCCTGGGACCGCCTGAGGAAGAGTGTGTGTGTGTGTGAGTCCTGTGTGAATTTGTTTCCATGTGTGAGTGTGTATGCATGTGAGTGTGGGCACTGTGTGCATGAGTGTGCTTGTGTGTGTGTGCTTTGTGAATGTATGTGCACGTGTGTACATATGTGTGCATACCTGTGTGCGTAAGGGCATAGGTATGAGGACATGTGCATGTGTGTGAGTGCACATGTGTGACTGTGCAAGTGCGTGAGTGCATGTGTGTCAGAGTATGTGTGTGCATGTGGGAGAGTGTGTACCATGCCTGTGTGAGTGCATGTGTGTGTCAGAGTGTGAGTGTGCACATGTGAGTGTGTGTACCGTGCCTGTGTGTGTGAGTGCATGTGTGTGTCAGAGTGTGTGTGCATATGTGAGAGTGTACCATGCCTGTGTGTGCATGAGTGCAAGTGTGTGTACTGTGCCTGTGTGCATGTGAGTGCACATGTGAGTGTGCATGTGCACGTGTCAGAGGCGCTAGCACCAGGGCCTCAGCAATGTCAGGCCGGTTGCTCATTCTGTGCCTTTACACTGTTGACTGCCTTTGTCTGAATTTCTCAGTGCTTTTCCTCTCCTCTCACTTTCTCTCTCAAAGCACCTCTGAAAGAACAGGAAGTTGGGCGGAAGTGAGTCCCACATTGTATAGGTGAAGAAGTTGAGGTGTTGATAGAGGAAGTGATTTTATTGTGGTGACATAGGATACAAAAAGGAACACTGCTCTGCCCCCAGCTGCCCCAGCCCTCTCCCCGAGGTCTCCTTAGGCCTCCTCCCAGGCTCCAGAGCCCCTTCCTCTCCCCCTTCTCCCCTCCCAGTCAGGGATCCCATCTAACAATAAGAGATAATATTGACCAAGTGTGCATTAAGTGGCAAGCACCATTTATGTAGTGTTACTGGGCCAGAGAGCCAGGGATTGAATCTTAATTTGGTCACTTACTAGTTCTGAGACTTGGGCAAGTTACCTATCTATGCCTCAGTTTACTCATGGGTAAGATGGGGATAAAAGTAGCACTGAGGGTTGTGGTGAGGATTAAATGAGTCCCCATACTCAGAAGGCCGGCTGGTTCCTGGAGATGCTGCATGGGCCCTGACTGCCCTGATCATGCTCACCATCATCACCACTCTCTACTGCCTCCCAAGTGCTTGGCTGCCCCCTTGGAGAACTAACTCAGCTCAGAGGTCGACTTGGCCTGTGCTCAGTCCCTCGGCTCCACCCTCTGCCTGGCTCGCCCTGGGGTGGCAGGAGGACTTTTCCTTCCCTCCTGTGGGGCTTCCCTATCCCCTTCAGCTTCCTTCCCTTGGAGGCCCTCAGACCCATGGCCTCAGTGCAGAGGTCCACACTCCCCACTTTCCAGGCTTACTTCCCACTTTCCCCTTTTTTCCACTTCACCATTTACTCACTGGGTGACCTGGAGCCAGCGAGTTCATCTTTCCCTACATTAGTTCCTTCCTCTGTAACCCGGGATGACTAATACCCCTCCCTGCGGATATCTGTGGAATTGAATGTATTTATGAATGCAGCGCCTGGCATACAGTGGGTACCCAATAAATATCAGCTTCATGCCCCCTCACTACTCATGGTCCTCACTCCAGATTCATTCAGATCACTCCTGACTCCTGACCCTTGACTCAACTGTGCCTTGCAGATTGGAGCATCTCTGATGTCAAGCAATGTGGGCAGTGGCTTATTCATCGGCCTGGCTGGGACAGGGGCTGCCGGAGGCCTCGCCGTGGGTGGCTTCGAGTGGAACGTAAGGAAGCTGGTTTGGTTTTTCCAGAATAATGAGAGTCTAACCCACCTCTGTCTCTGGCATTAGTGCTGGGAGGATCCTTAGGGATGCCTAGGAGGCTGCATGGTGAATTGAGAATCCATTTCACAGATGAGGAAATCAAGGTCTGGAGGAGACAGAGGGATCCATGCAAGGTCACACGGGAGGACTGGGGTCAGGTCCCAGGTCCCTTATTTCTCTGTTTGGGGGCCTCCCACAGCACAGCGCTGCCTCTGGGTGGGAAGCCGCCCCTCTGTCTATATCCAGGACCTGGATATCTTCTTCTCCCCACTCTTCCAGGCAACCTGGCTGCTCCTGGCCCTCGGCTGGGTCTTCGTCCCTGTGTACATCGCAGCGGGTGTGGTCACAATGCCACAGTACCTGAAGAAGCGATTTGGGGGCCAGAGGATCCAGGTGTACATGTCTGTCCTGTCTCTCATCCTCTACATCTTCACCAAGATCTCGGTAGGTGTCATTACAATGTGGCCGTTGTGTCTGGAAATGTTGATTCGGGAATTGCTGAGTGCATCACCATGTGCGTGTTGCTGAAGGGAAGCTGACAATCCATTGAAAAAAAGGAAGGCAGGACCTAGAAACCTTTAGCACATGCTCCCCCTCAGCACTGGGGTACTCAGAGATTAATGGTAAATGTTTTTGGAGTGAACGACAGCCGTTACACTCAAAGAAATCACCATCCAGAGTTCATTCATTTATTTTTTCATTAATGGATTATTCATTCATCAACTGTGCGTTAGTTGCCGAGATTTTTGGAGTTAGAAAAGTCTTTAATCCTCCTCTATTGACCTAAACTCAGGAAACAAACCTAGATAGGTCAAATGACTTGCCCAAGCCCACACAGAGGGCTAGCTCTAGAACTGAAACTGAAGTGTGGGTTCCATGACCCAGTCCAGTCTCCTTCCACTCTGTTATGTTTTAAACCCTGTAACAGGTTCACAAAACAATCATGGAATGGGACCCACAAGCACACACTAAAGGGAACTGAGTCACTCCGTTGCCAGGTCCAGGGCTGAAAAACACTTTAAGGCCCTTGTTCCACCAATGTTTGAGAATCACCCTAAGTCAGCTTAGGCTCAGGCTATAAGCCCTTGTCTGCTAATAAACCCAAGTATGTTGATGAGTCACATCCATGTCTATCTGCACCAGGGCTCCTGCCGCACTGGGTCAGCCGTGGGCCATCTGGCAGCCAAGTAGGCTCTGCTCTGCCAGGGAGCAGCCAGTAACTCTCTGGCTCTTCCTCTCTTCTCCTAAATGGCCTCTTCTTCTCCAGCCCAGCACCTTCCTTCACTTCCTCAGTCTTCCACTTAATTCCTCACCACTCCCTTCACATCTAGCAGACTACGCAATTAAATTTTTCTCAGTTTTGGGACTTTATACAGTACTTCTCTGCTTTAAAGCCTCCATGGTGCCTCAGTGTCTGCAAGATAAAGCCCACACTCTTTAGCATAGCACTTAAAGCTCATTTTCATCATGTGACGAGGGCTGAGGATGCCTGGTGTTGCTGGGCAGGCAGGTGACGTGTCCACACAGCCCTACTGAGGGCCTCGGGTGTCCTGGCCTCTTGGGTCCTGGCTCTCTGCAGACTGATATCTTCTCTGGAGCTCTCTTCATCCAGATGGCATTGGGCTGGAACCTGTACCTCTCCACAGGGATCCTGCTGGTGGTGACTGCCATCTACACCATTGCAGGTAGGCAGAGGGAAGGTCATGTTGGGCTGCCGAGACTGAGACAGGAAGAGGAAAAGAGGGAAGCTTTTGACTGGCAGAGACCACCCAGAGAGAAAGACTGAAGGAGAGACAACCAAAGAGAGACAGAGAGACATAACACTGATGCTGACAGAGAGAAAGAGAAATAGGAGAGGTAGAGACAAAGAAAGGCTGAGACAGAGAAGTAGAAGAGAAGAACACAGGGGAACAGAATGAAAGACACAGGGACAGAGACCAGGGGGATGAAAAGGGCAGAAATGGGAGGAGGAACGGGTCAAGCAGAGAGAGGGAAGGACAGACAGTAATAAATACCAGAAAATACTAACTGCCCAGGGAGCAAGGTAGAGAGGGGTACTATGACCCAAGCCAGAGTCACTGCAGGCTGCCCCAGGCAGAGACCACAACCCACCTCCTCCTGTTTCCTCTAAATCTCCTCACACAAGGTTGGGCACCATGGGAGACCAGCATGGGAGGACAGCCTTACTTATGGTTAAGTTGGGGTCCAGAGACGGGGTAGGGGGCATTTAGATGGACATTGGGAGGAGAAAGCAGGGAGTATTCCTGGCAGAACTACAAGCCAAGGAATGGACTTGGGATATTAAACAATAAGACAGAGCTGTGGCGTGATGGCCACAGTCAGCTGCTGTCAAGACAGAAAGAAGGGACCCCAGCACCTTTGACTGTGACCAGCCGGCATCCTGCCAGGGAGGGAGAGAGGGGAGCACTGGGTGTGGAGAAAGGCAGGTGGCCAGAGTTCCCCTGCTAAGAGGGCTCTGTGTCTTCTCTGGTCTCCCCAGTGTGGCCATGAATAGAGCAGGCAGCCAGAGAGGACCCCAAACTGGTGCTGACTGATGAGCTCTCTCCTTGGGTCCCCAGGGGGCCTCACGGCCGTGATCTACACAGATGCTCTGCAGACGGCGATCATGGTTGGGGGAGCCCTGGTCCTCATGTTTCTGGGTAAGAAGAGACCTAAATACACCCCACCATCATTCTTAAATTCCTCTCTGTCCTGTCTCTGTCACCTCCAGAGTTCGATTGAAACTTTCCAGTGCTTAGAGCCATGTGAGCCATGTCCCCTCTCCAGGCTGCGGCTCCCAAAGATCAGGGTTCTCGCTACTTCAAACCAAGGGTCTTGAGCCCAAGCCCCATCTTCCTCTTTCACCCCCAATCCCCACGTCAGTTCCAACCTGAGAGCCCACATGAGGCTGGGGGCTGGACATGCTGAGTGACAGGCTCAGTGGGGTCTCAGGGCTGCTTCACTCACTGTCTCCTCACAGGCTTTCAGGATGTGGGCTGGTACCCAGGCCTGGAGCAGCGGTACAGGCAGGCCATCCCTAATGTCACAGTCCCCAACACCACCTGTCACCTCCCACGGCCCGATGCCTTCCACCTGCTTCGGGACCCTGTGAGCGGGGACATCCCTTGGCCAGGTCTCATTTTCGGGCTTACAGTGCTGGCCACCTGGTGTTGGTGCACAGACCAGGTAATCCCCAGACAGGCTTAGCCTGAAGTGGGGTGGCTTCCTGCAGAAAAACCCAGCGCCTGCATGCACAGAGGGTTGGACCTCATTCTGGGATTGTGACTGGACTGGAGTAGGGGCACAGTCATGCCCAGTGTCAGGGCTCACCTGTGGCTTAGTGAGCATTTCCTCAACCTGAGCTGCACTCCTCATTTGCTGTCCTTTCAGGTCATTGTGCAGCGGTCTCTCTCGGCCAAGAGTCTGTCTCATGCCAAGGGAGGCTCCGTGCTGGGGGGCTACCTGAAGATCCTCCCCATGTTCTTCATCGTCATGCCTGGCATGATCAGCCGGGCCCTGTTCCCAGGTAAGAGTGAGTCTTGCTCTCTGGGTGTTGGGATCTGGGGCTTTCAAGGAGTGTCTGGAGAATGGGAATTTGTCCCTCGGCAATGTTAGACCAGAGCAGGGGTTGGCAAGGTTTGTCTATTAAGAACACATAGCCAGGCATGGTGGTGTGCACCCATATACCCAGCTACTTGGGAATGATGAGGATCCTGAGTCCAGGAGCTTGAGTCCAGGAGGTTGAGGCTGCAGTGAGCTGTGATTGCCCCACTGCATTCCAGTTTGGGAAACAGAGCAAGAGAAACCCTGTCAAAAAGAAAAGAAAGAACAGAACAGAACAGAAAAGAAAAGAAAAGAGAGAGGGAAGAAGGGAGGGAAGGAGGGAGGGAGGGAGG
>NW_012106764.1:1339801-1382138 GCF_000951045.1 Mandrillus leucophaeus
GAAAGAAAGAAAGAAAGAAAGAAAGAAAGAAAGAAAGAAAGAAAGAAAGAAAAGAAAGAAAGAAAAGGAGGAGGAGGAGGGAAGGAAGGAAGGAAGGGAGGGAGGGAGGGAGGCAGGGAGGGAGGGTGGAGGGAAAGCAAAGGAAAGCAAAGCAAAGCAAAGCAAAGCAAAGCAAAGAAAGGAAAAGAAGGCCGGGCACGGTGACTCACTCCTGTAATCCCAGAACTTTGGGAGGCCGGGGTGGATGAATCATGAGGTCAGGAGTTTGAGATCAGCCTGACCAACATAGTAAAACCCCGTCTCCACTAAAAATACAAAAATTCGCTGGGCGTGGTGGCACGTGCCTAGCTACTCAGAAGGCTGAGGCAGGAGAATCACTTGAACCCGGGAGGTGGAGGTTGTAGTGAGCCGAGATTGCGCCATTGCACTCCAGTCTGAGCGACAGAGCAAGACTCCATCTCAAACAAACAAACAAAACAAGATAGAAAGAAAAGAAAAGAACACATAGTAAGCAGTTTAGGCTTTGTGGGCCAAACATATAATAAATATTTCAGTAGAAAAAAATGTGAATCAGGTAGAAAGTGTATGGGCAAGAAACTTACCAAAGACCTGGACACCATTTGCCCCTTGACCTTGAAGACACGGGTCCCTGTCAGTCTCCAGTGAACATTATCCTGTAGTTTTGGAAAGCAAATACTAGGCCAACCTGAGAAAGCACAAGATCATGGACTCTAACTGCCATCACTTCTTCCACAGATGAGGTGGGCTGCGTGGACCCTGATGTCTGCCAAAGCATCTGTGGGGCTCGAGTGGGATGTTCCAACATTGCCTACCCCAAGCTGGTCATGACTCTCATGCCTGTTGGTGAGTCTCTCCTCCCCAGCCCACTCTGCACTCTCACCTCCAGCCTCCTCCAATCTCCATTGCCCAGGAGGGATGGCACTAACATGGATGGGAAGAGGGAAGAAAACTATTCACCTCTGCACCCCCATCCTAACACACACACACACTTTTTACAAGCATTTGTACATAAGACATCAGCTCTGTGGGCAGGTTCTGGAGATGTAGAGATAAAAGGCAGGCCCCTGCTCAGGCATCACGCGGTCTCCAGGGTGCCTGGACTTGCCAGAGGCACAATCCAGTGGAACCAATGTGGTGACCCAGTATGGGTTAAGGGAGCCCTAAGGAGGCACCTGACCCAGCTGGAGGATGTCGGGAAGGTCTCCCAGAAGGAAGGAAATGGAGCTGCATCCCGAGTTAAATCTTAGGCAGACACAGCCGGAGGGGCATAGGAAATGTCATTCTAGGGATGAGAAGCTGTGCCTGCAAAGGCCCAAGGTGAAGAGAGAGCATGAAGTATGAGCTTAAAGAGGCCCAGTGTGGATGCAGGAGCCAGGAGGAATGAAGACAACCTTCCTGGTTGGGATGTCACCGCCAAGCCTTGTTCTGGAGCAGAGTGCTGGGACACTGGGGGGTTTTGGTCAGAGAGAGCATGACTGGCTTTGTGTTTCAGCAAGACCAGTCTGCGTGGATGACTCTGTATGAGGCAGGCTTGGGGGTAGGCAGGGAGATTGTCCATGGGGTGTTTGCAGTGGTCCAGATAGGTGGACCAAGTCAGTGGCATCAGAGATGAAGAGAAAGGATTTAAAGATGTTTGTGAGGTTGAATTGACAGGACTTGATTTGAGGGATAATACAGAGAAATCCTAGAAGGCTCTCAGATCTTGGCCTTTAGATGGTGGTTTTATAATGATATTGAGATTAGGGACATACGAAGAGAGGTAGGATTATGAAGGGCAGCAGAGAGTAGAGATATTCCCTCCCTGTGGTAGAAGGAGGAGTAAATCCAGGCAGTAGTGGCCATGGAGGGAGGCCCAGCTAGGACAGAGCTGCCCTGAGGGGCAGATTGGAGGTAAGCAGGGAGGGGAGCAGAGCAAGGGTCTCAAGTAGCCCTAAGCTCTGCTGTGGGGCTCGAAAGATAATAACTAAAGAGGGGAACAGAAGTCCCCAGAGGGAGATGGGCACCTGAGTTTGGAGCACTTGAGTCTGAGGCACCTGTGGTGCTCCAAGGGAGAGAAATGGACATCAGAAGGTGGTCAAATATATGGATTTGGAGGGAAAGAGGACTGAGGTGGGACCCGGGCTGGGATGATCTCCCCAGGGGTGAGCAGTCATATCTCTAGAAGCTTGGTCACCGTCAGAGAAACTTCTATATCAGTGGGCCCCATCCTCCCTTGTTCAAGTGGAAAAATAGGCCCAGAAATGGCAAGGAGCTAGTCCAAGGATCATATATACAACTGGTTACTTGCAGAGCCAGGAAACAAGCCCAAAGCTGCTACCTCCCAGGCCAGGGCTTTAGCCCAACACCACCATGTCAATGAAGAAGGTATAGAAACACTAAACAGATCCACCCAATTATTAATAATCACCTTTCTCCTCTCCCCAGCAGCGACCCACTAACCAAGTATCTACAAGCTGTGAAACCTAGACTGAGATGTTAAAGCTTCAGAGAACCTAGTCCTACATGCCTTAATAGGATGGATGAGGAAACTGAGGCTCAGGGTGGGAGGTGGAGGGGCAAATGAGTCATGCAAGGCCACATAGAAAGGCAGGGAGAGAGCCTGGGCAGAACCCAACCTGTAGTTCTGTGGTCTTGGATTTCTTATCTGTGCTGGATGGGAGCCTCATCCAGCCCCTTCCCTCTCTCATCCCCACCCCCAGCTCCTGACTCTGCAGAACGCTCTAACAGCTTCTGTGGTCCTGGCAGAGTCGGCCTTCACAGGCCAGCCGTTCACATGAGCCTCATCTCTCCCCAGGTCTGCGGGGCCTGATGATTGCCGTGATCATGGCCGCCCTCATGAGCTCACTCACCTCCATCTTCAACAGCAGCAGCACCCTGTTCGCCATTGACGTGTGGCAGCACTTCCGCAGGAAGGCAACAGAGCAGGAGCTGATGGTGGTGGGCAGGTGCGCTGGCCCCTCCTTCCTTCCTTCCCAAGTGCCCTCTCCCCTCTCCCCTGCCCTGGGTTACCCTGAGCAGGTGTGGCTGGGTTGGACCCTGGACTGGCAGCCAGAGCACTGGGTTCAAGCTCCAGCTCTCCACATGATTTCAAGTAAGTCCTTCCCCAACCCTGGACCACTCCTTCTTTCTGAATAATAGGAAAAAACACCTCTTCCCTGGTAACTTTATCTTGGAATTGATCAACAGGGTTATTGAGAGATAAAAAAAGTACTTAAGAAATGAAAGGTAAACTGTGTAAGCGCAAGGAAATTTAGCAAGCAGCTCACCCAAGGTATTCCCAACCAACTCTGGATGTTACGCCCGGTTAAAAAAAAATGCTATTAATTTAATCCATCAGATTCACTCTGAACATCTACGATGCATCACGTCCCACATGCAGGGGACCCATGGATGGGTCATATGGCCCTGCCCTCAGGGTGCTCACAGTTTAATAAGAAAGGTGGAAACACAGGTAACACAGCAAGGTATTTGCGTCAATGGAGATTTTCATGGGAGGGCTGTCTCCAAATGATGCAGAGCCTTGGACACCAAGCTAAGGAATTTGAACTTTATCTGTAGGTAACAGTTTTATGCTTTTAAAAGCCTAAGTTGGTGGCTACTATTTTTGGTTTTCCATAGGCTGCAGATTTGTAGTTCACATAAGGTTAAGGGGCCCTTTTTAAAATCTTTGTTTCATAATCGAAGGTTCCCTTACTTGGGTTTCTGGACTAAAGTTCTCCCACTTTGTGGCTAGGAAATTGAATTGAAGAATCTTGCTTTTTTGCATCTCCCTGCCTTTGCACTCACTGTTCTTTCCACCAGGATGCCTTCTGCCCAGGGCTGCCTAATGGATTCCTACTGCCTGCTCATCTGTGCACCCCCAGCCCTAGGCAAGGGGACTGGCCATTGCAGGATCTGAGTGCAGGACAGATTGTGCAAAGAGGAGGGGGACGAGCGGCAGGGAAGCTACTTGGGTAGCTGATGCTCTAGTGGAGTCTAAGAGAGGCAAAATGGGAGGAAAAGGAGAGGAGAAGACAGGTATGCAGTGACATGTCAAAAGAAGCATTCCTTATGTGTGCACATAAACTGGTTTTGCTATCATTTCCTCAATCAGTGAGGTTCGGGCTCTATCTACTGGTCATATGTGTTATTGCACCCAACACATCCAAGAAAAGTTTTTCATCTACTTCACACATCTGCAAAATCATACATGCAGAATGCTTTGGGGACTTAGGTCTGAGCCACAGTTTGCTGAGAGGGAGTCAGGTGAGTAAGTGGGATTCTTTCCCAAGATCAATGCCACAGTAAGGCAGAGAGGATCAGCGCCTGGAGGAGGGAGCAGTTCCTGGAAGCTGCAGTTATGCTGGGAAAGAGCTGCCTTACACCGGGCTGGGATGGAAAAGAGGGGAAGACATGCTACGCAGAGACCAGAGACCTTTTACTGGGGTGGGGATGGGGCAGAATGTATGAATTCCTCCGTGAAAAGCAACAGCTGGGTGACGTGACCTTGAAGGCATCTAATATATAAGTGCCATGGAGGCATTAGAATTATAAGTTTCTTCAATTCCACAATTCCAATATTCCAGGATTTTGAGACTAAGTTTCTGAATCTTAGTATTTGAGATTCTGGCTGCCAACCTTCTCTGATCTACCGACTGTGCATTTCCCTCCCTTCTCCCTTCCTGGTTCCTGCCCATGACCTTCACCCCACACCACACCATGCCCACCTGAGTGTGCCTCAGTGCCCTATGCTCTCTCTGGCAGAGTGTTTGTGGTGTCCCTCCCTTCCCCCTTCCTGGTTCCTGCCCATCACCTTCACCCCACACCACACCATGCCCACCCGAGTGTGCCTCAGTGCCCTGTGCTCTCTCTGGCAGAGTGTTTGTGGTGTTCCTGGTTGTCATCAGCATCCTCTGGATCCCCATCATCCAAAGCTCCAACAGTGGGCAGCTCTTCGACTACATCCAGGCTGTCACCAGTTACCTGGCCCCTCCCATCACTGCTCTCTTCCTGCTGGCCATCTTCTGCAAGAGAGTCACAGAGCCCGTGAGTGCAGTGCAACTGTCTCTCACATACAGCAGAGGGGCTGGAGACCTGGTCTCTCAATCACCTGGTCTCTATGACCTTGGGAAAATCCACTTTCCCTCTAGGCTTCCATTTTCCTGACCATAGCATCTGGCCTAGATTCATTCATTCACTCAACAAACATTTATCAGTCTTATAATGGCAGCTCCAGAGATGCAATGGTTTACGAGATTCACATAGCTGTGCCATTGCTGGGCTGGCAGAGAGATAACTGAATAAGCAATAATAATAAAGTATGCTGGCTGGTGGGAGAGTAAAGAGCACAAGCACCTAACCTATGGGGCTCCTGGGAGGGGTCAGGGAAGACTTCCTGGATGAAGTGACATCTGAGCTGAGGCCTGAAGGATTAATGGGAGGGGGAAGAATGTTCCAGACACAAGGAACAGTGTATGTGAACGTGCAAGAGAGACTGTAATATCTCTAGGGTCTGTTCCATCTCTAACACTATAAGGTTCTATGTGTAAGCAAAATAACAGCAATGACAATGATGATGACAAAGTGTGACCTTACAAGGGTTCCTGCACATGCATCATTCATGCAACGGCCCTGAAACCTGACAGAATCTGGGAGGAAGCAAGGGGTACCCCAGGACTGGAGGCTTGGTTACTCCCCAGGATAGCCTAGAAGAGACAGGCTGGCTGTACCCTGAGAAGCTGATGGATATCATGGACACCGCTCCACAAAAACAATGTGAGAGTTCAAGGTCATTGAAAATGAGGTCATAGAACCCCCTCCCTTGATAGTACACCTAAGCAAGTGTCTACTGTCTGCACAGGTCTCATCTCACTGACAATGATGCCACACAGCAGGACCTGGATGAACTCTGGGTGTTTCTGCTCATTCCAAAGTTTTTGAAATCAGGATCAGTATCTCCTATACTCTTACATGCTGGGAACAGGTACAGGTTAGGGCCAAGTGGAGGTATAAAGAAGAAAGACATGAGAGGTACCAGAGCTTTTCTTAAAAACAACAACAACAAAAGGAAAGTCTCTATTCTGATTTCTGATTTATCATAATAGAAGGCTGGGAAGGGGATCCTGGTATTCCCTGATTATTACAAAAGTTTATTCCATTGTAGTTGAATATTAACGATCTATTAATTACTTCGTACTGTTTTAATTTTATGAATTTTTAAATTACTGCCCCCAATGAGACAACTCTGAGTCAGCAAGGCTGAGTCATTCGTTCAGTCAGTTCACAATGGAGCCAGGATTCAAATCTTAGTCTATGTGACTCTACAACTCCTATGCCACTGTGCCTTTCAGTTAAGACAAAGTCTCAGTACTAATGGGGAACTCATTTCCCCATTAGTAGATGGATTTTCCCAGCGTGGTAATAAATCAGTGGGAGACAGATTTGGCGACAGAGTAGTTTTACCTTCCTAGGGTCTCCCACCTGGATAGCACCTCAGCTCATGTCTGCCCTCTTTCACAGGGAGCTTTCTGGGGCCTCATGTCTGGCCTGGGAGTGGGGCTTCTGCGCATGATCCTGGAGTTCTCATATCCAGCGCCAGCCTGTGGGGAGGTAGACCGGAGGCCAGCAGTGCTGAAGGACTTCCACTACCTGTACTTTGCACTCCTTCTCTGCGGGCTCACTGCCATCGTCATCGTCATCGTCAGCCTCTGTACCACTCCCATCCCCGAGGAACAGGCAAGTGTTGTGCTCATACTGAGGCCCTCCAGAAATGCTCTCCCTTCCCCCATAGCCTGGAATTCCACTGCTGACTTTTACTTTGTTGGGTTATGGTCTCCCCTCTGGCCACACAGATGTCCTTGGGAGGGAAAGTTCCTTGGGCTATGAATTCCCCAATGAAAAGTAATTCATTCAACTCAAAAATTACTCAGTGAGTACTTACTATGTGCTAGGCACTGTGCTGGGCTTACAAAGATGAATGGTCCCTGCCAGAGTTTATCCTCAGGGGGAAACAGAGCTGACACAAGCTGCCACTATACAAAGAGAAAGTGCAGAAGGGCCAAGCTCAATCGGAGGGGCCAAGCACAGAGGGAGAGGCAGTCACCTCCTGGGGGCCCAGGGAGGGCACACTGACGAGGACACTTTGAATTAGACCTTGAAGAATGAATAGAGAATTTTAAGTGGCCAAGAAACAAATACAAGAGAAAAGAAACAGAGAGCTTATTAAGTGAAGAACTCAAATTGAAATCCTCACCTCTCACAAGCAACAGCCCTTGAACACTGATGCTTGGTCTTCTGCGGCCTTTTTTCCTTACAGCCTAGAGCTAGGGCTGCTGAAATAAAAGACCACCGACTGGGTGACTTAAGCAACAGAAATGTATGGTTTCACAGTTCCAGTAGCAGGAAGGCTGAGATCAAGGTGTCTGCAGCGTTGGTTTCATCCAAGGCCTTTTTCTGTGGCTTGTAAAAAACTGCCTTCTCTTTGTCTTTACACGGTCTTCCCTTGTGCCTGCCTGTGACTGAATCTCCTCTTCTTTTAAGTCATAATGGATTATGGCCCATCCTGGTGACCTCATTTAACCTTAATTGTCTGTAAACACCCCATCTCCGAATACAGTCACATTCTGAGGTACTGGCGGTTAGGACTTTGACGTAGAAATTTTGGGAGGACACAATTCAGCCCATAACAGAGCCCATGCTGGAAGTCAGTCCCTGAAACACGGAGTGGATATCAGGGATAATACTCTTTTGATGGATGGTGCTTTAGAGTTTGCAAGATGACTTTATACCCTTGGTTTCACTGATTCCCACAAAAAAAGCAGGGCCTTCCCAGGCTGACTTCTCCAGTGGCTCACACCAGAAATGAGCCCCTCCTCCCGCTGAATCTTCAACCTCTTCTGCATTGCCTGTTTCCTCCCTCTTCATCCTGAAGTCTTCCCCAATTGAAAATCCTTCCCTGAATCCTGTTATCCTCTAGTTCCTGCTGCCTCCCTCTCCTCCCTTCAACAGCAGACTTTTGCAAAGAATGGTTTCCTTTCCCAGCCTCCACTTCCCACCTCTTGTCTGTTTCTCAGCTGCTGCTGTCTGGCTGTTGTCCCCAACATTCCGCTGACATTTCTCTCACTGAAGTCACTGATAACATCTTATTGCTAAAATCAAAGGTCATGTTCCTGTCTTTATCTTAAATGAATTCCCAAGAGAACTGGACACTACTGACCACTTCCTGCACCCCGAAGACCTCTCTTCTGTTCCCTTCCATGAAATATTTCTCCCCTAGGTTTTGTATTTTTGTTGTTTGTTTGTTTTGACTACCCTTCAAATCACTCTTTTGACTTCTTCACAGGCTTCTCTGTCTGCGCTGAAATATCAGTGTTCCTTAGGAACCCATCTATGGCCTATAACCTCTCTCACCCTACAACACTCCTGGGCTATCAATTCACCACTTTCTATGTAAAGTTGACTCTCAATTCTCTATCTACAGCCAAAACCCCTCTCCCAAGATTCAAACCAAAAATCCAACTGTCCCCTGATGACATACAGAGACATAGTCCATATGCTACTGGTGACACCCAGTAGAAGTATTAGGTAAGGTTTATTGAGAGATACTTATAAGCAAGGAAGCTTCCCAGGCTCTCATGATCCCAGAGAGATGCATGCCTGGGCCCAGCATAGCGGAAAGTAAGAAGTTGGGAGCAGGATAGGGGATACCCAGCTCAACATGCACCAGAAAGCTGCCTCAGAGCTCAGGCAGTGGTAAGTCCCACACCACCGATATGAGGCAGAGAACTGCTGTGTTTTATTTTGCTGAGTCACCAAAAAGGAGAAGAGAGAAAGCCATCAGGGCCATCCAAGGAAATAAGTTTTATTTCTCCTCACCTGAACATCTCGACTAGGACGACCTGCAGACTCCTGAAGCACATCATCATATTTGTGTGTGCACATGTTCTCTCTCTCTCTGTCTCTGTCTCTATCTATCTCTATCTCTCTTCTTTCTCTCACCAGCACTAATACCCACTCCTTGTCCTGTGTTCTTTATTCCTGGGAGAGGCACCACTACACGTCTGGTCACCCAAGGCAGGAACCCTGGAGCTGTATTAGCCTCTCCCATGTCCCTCATCTGGCTCTTTCAGTCAGTCACACTGTTCTGATTTCACCTCCTTTATCCATTTCCTCAGGTGTCCATTATTTTTGGCTTCATTTTTGCATTATCCTCCAATCTGGACCCCTTTCAATCACTCCAAGAGGTCTTTGAAGATTCCGGCACTTGCAGTCTCTATCTTCTTCTTAAAGTCTGCAGTGACTCTCCATTGCCTACAGGGTTTTTGCTCTTTAAGTTGCAACTCCTCAGCCTGACCTTTGAAGCCTCATTCTCAAGTGCCTGCCTCCCTGTCCAGCCTCGTTTCCCTCAGTCTGTAAAATCCATGAGGACAGGACCCAGGTGTGTTTCAGGTCTGTATTCTAGCACCTGGCACAAGCCTGGGGTAGAGCACTTGATGTAGAGCAGGGAGTGTTCATATTTGAAGAAAGAGGAAGTCAGGGCTAAGATCCAAGCCTTGGGCAAGTCTAAGATCAAACTTGACTCCCAGTCCTGGCCTTGTTCATTGTACCCTTTGCTGTTTTCCGGATGGCCTTCCACAAATGGGCCTCTGTTTTTCTGCAGCATGACTTCTCTCCAAGGCAGCTGACTCCAGTGTCTTCTTTCCCTCCAGCTCACACGCCTGACATGGTGGACTCGGAACTGCCCCCTCTCTGAGCTAGAGAAGGAGGCCCACGAGGGCACTCCGGAAATATCCGAGATACCAGCCGGGCAGTGCCCCGCAGGAGGTGGAGCAGCGGAGAACTCGAGCCTGGGCCAGGAGCAGCCTGAAGGTAGGCTGCGGCAGGCCGGGGGATACTCATCACAGAGCAACAAGTGGGCACAGACTTATGTCGTGGGCGGCCTTTGGGATGGGGCCTCTGAGGAAGCCCAATAAATATCACCCTAACTCCCTTCCCACGTGGCTATTGAACTATTAGAAAAATAAGATAAATGAGTTAGGTAGATGGGAGCCAAAACAGTGCCCTCATTACTGATCAAGTGTAAGTGGAAAGAGTTGGTTTATATCTGTGGGGAGATCCACTTCTTAATACTGAACCCCCATATTCCACGGAGGTACCCATCCAGTCACCAGCAGATCTGATCGGGGCACAGAATAAAGAGGGCATGCTTGGCTCAGCCCTGTCCTCCCTGTAAAGAAGGGCAGGGCTCAGCTAAGCATGTCCTCTTTATCCTTCCCAAATCCACCCACACGGAAGTCCCTTCTCCCCTAGGTTGAATGAGTACAAGGGCAGAAAATCAAAGAATGTTACACCCACGGGGTTCCCTCCACATGGAAGGAAACATGAGGCATGACAAAGAAACCCCTCACCCGTGTCCCCACCACCACTTTTCTTTATTATTTATTTCTCTCTCCCGGGGCTCAACAAGTCTGCCTACAGTCATACAGAAGCGTGGTTGTCCCTTGTGGGATGAGAGCAGCCATGCCTCCATACAGTTGTTTTGTTTCCTGAGGTTCCTCCAAAACACCCTCCCACACCTCCGGGTGTCTCCTCGAGCTGCCGATGAGCCATGTGACATATGAAGTGCATCCCTCGGGGTTCCTACACGTGTTAGAAGAGTATGTCAGCTAAATCTACTCGAAGGCCACACAGTATCTACAGTTGAAAATTATTTTAAGACATGATTTGAGGTACCTGTGTTAGACACAATGCAGCTATCACCTTCCTGAGTTAAACGAAATAACAATATTAAAACATTCTAATGATAGAGTGAAAACATTATAAAGATTTTTTTCAATTAAAAAAATCCCAAGGAAAATGTTAAACTCTATAAAGCTCTACCTGGGTGACAAAATAATCTATATGCCAAATCCCAGTGACATGCAATTTACCTATATAACAAACCTGCACATGTGTCCCTGAAACTAAAATAAAGGTAACAGAAAAAAAAAAGTGTCCCAGGAAAATAAATAAATAAATAAAATCCAAAAAGTTAAATAAGTTTGCAAATTAAAGTCCGAAATCAATCTCTCTTGCCTTTGTGAATTAAAAATTCAAAGAAATTTAATTCTTAGATCTATTTTCTGCCTCAGTGAAAGAAGGTCTCAATACAAGTAGATGAATAAGACATAGTCTCTGTCCCCAAGGAGGTGAGAATCTCTTGGAGGCAAACAGGTAGTGCAAAGATGTAGAGTTTACACTAAAATGGATAAAAATGTCAATAATGTAGTAATATTGGGCTTTTAAACACAATGGTATGCCATTGTTTATAACATCCAGGCAGAGAAATAAAATGCATCTTCACGTGAAAAAACAGTAAAATCATTAAGTTTTTTAAAAAACAGGTCTCAGTGCCTGGATGGAGTTAGGGTTCCCTCAGCAGCTGCAGCTACTTTCTCTCATTGGATTGGCCGTAGCTCTAGTTTTATACCAGCCTCTCTGGGCCAAACTTTAAATATTTCTAGCGAGCTAAGAGCATAGACAGGATTAGCAAAGCATCACTTGCTGCACCAGCATGGTTGGCAATGCCATGCCACTCGGTTCTCGTGCCTTTGCCAGGTTTGAGGGGCCCTATACTTTCCTCCAGACCTGCAAAGGATTCCACCTTTCTTGAGGCCCTTCACCTTTGCTTAAGGCCTTGATTCTAGAGAAACAGCCACTTGCCTAACGTTAATGACATCACAACCCCCAGAATCCCACCAAGGTCTAAGGCTCAAAGCTTCTTCCCAAGCTACAGCAGTTAAAAGCCAATAATCCAGTATAAAAAGCTATTCATAACGATGGATATAATTTTTTCCAAACTTTCGTGGTTAAAACCCACATAGGCTCACTTCAGAAGATACTACCAAAGATCAACATCACCCTGCCTGGTCTTATCAGTTGCCCCTATTACTTAATGATATTTTGCTTTGCAAATATATATATATATATATTTTTAAACTGCTCCCCCATCATCATTGCAAAGACTGGGTCCTGGGCCTTGTAAAACTTATGGTATTCAAGAAAGCAATCTGAGAGCATGAGCTTTTGTAGATGAGGCAACTGCCAAGAGGAGGAAGGAAGAAGGGGCAAAGCTGCAAAGAAGCTCCTACAGAGAAAGAGGAAGGAGACAGCTTGTACTTTCCCACTGCTGAACCCCAGAACTAGGCAAACTTACACAGAGTTACACAAATGAAACTACTCCCTGGTTGGTCCCCAGGCCAAGGGACAGAGTCATCCCTGGAGAAGCCGAGAGGAATGCCTGCTCCCTGTGGATAACTTGCTCCCAAGCAAGAAAAAGAAGGCACCAAGTCAGCCAAGAAGTCCAATGAGAGAAGCTCACCCCCCCTTCACAGACCACCACCATGAGGAAGTAGAAGGGTAGGGAAAGGCTGGTGCCGTTATACACTAAAGCTCCTTCCCTGCCCAGAGAAACAAACATCAGAAATAGGGAAAAGGCACCCTGTCTCAAAAAACCTGCAGGCAGGCATAAGCCAGGCAGTATAATGTTGAGTCCTGAAAAGGAAAGTTAAAAATATTTAAAGGAGGCTGGCACAGTGGCTCATGCCTGTCATCCCGGCACTTTGGGAGGCCAAGACAGGGGGATTGCTTGAACTCAGGAGTCAAGACCAGCCTGGGCAACATGGTAAAACCCCGTACCTACAAAAAATGCAAAAATTAGCAGGGTGTGGTGGTGCACACCTGTGGTCACAGCTACTCAGGAGGGTGAGATGGGAAGATTGCTTGAGTCCAGAAGGTTGAGGCTACAGTGAGCCATGAATGTACCACTGTACTCCAGCCTGGGCAACAGAGTGAGACCCTGTCTCAAAAAATATATATATTTATATATATATAAAAATATAAAATATGTATATAAAATATTTTTAAATAAAAAAATATATACATATATATTTAAAGGACAGCAGAGTAGATTTGAAAGAAATATGTACATCCCAGGTTTCAGATATGAATTTATTGAGTTATGGCACACCACTTAATAACTCCTTTAGTGACATAGGCTCTCTGGGCAAAGGAATTTAAATATGAAGCTCTGTGCATCCTCTGTCTCAGAAGTTTGCCAAGGGAATCAAAAGAGAGAATGTTTCAATCAGCTTGGAAAATGATAAAGCTTAGTACAAATGAAATGCTGAATTCATATTACCATTAGTGCAGTTCTGTTGCTATGTGACCTTAAATAAATCTCTTCCCTTTCCTGAGACTTTTTTCGTCTCTGTGCAATCAGGGAGCCAGACCAGATGGTATCCAAGGTTCTTGCATCTCTGACACCCTGTGGTTTTATTGAACTTACCAGCTACCACACTCTAAACACATTAAAATAATAAAGCATTCATTCCCAGTGCATTCTTTTCAATCTCAGTGAAAGGATTTTTATATTAATTTTATTTGTGATATAATATCTGTTGATTTTAAAACACTTAAAAATATTTACCTTATTAATTCTTTTGAATTTAGTTTTTAGTGAATTGTGCTATATTTTAACCTCAGAGCAGGCCCCTTTCTCACCCTGAGGAAGCCCGTGTCGCCATGGGTTCGGTCTCATGTACATTTAGAATATCATATGCACCAGAACCTCTCCCACTGCTCCAGCACTGGTAACTTTTTAAAGTGCTGTCCAATTTCCATCCTCATTTGGTAGTCAGAACAACCCAGAGAAGAATGGGGTATATGTCATTGATACATCTGAGACAGAAAGAACCTCCAGCTCAGAGAAGCTGAGTGATTTGCATATGGCCTCACAGTCAGCTAATGGCAGAGCTGGCCCTGGAACCAGGTTTCTGGCTTGCAGCCCAGTGCCCTTTCCAATTGCAGTTGTGGCAGTCTGCCTGGTTCAAACGCCTCCTTCTTCCTGGGTGAGATAATGCTCCTTCCTTCTGCCCTTATTCAGAACTTGTGCTATGAATTGGGATGAACTGCATTATCCTGCCACGTTTACACACCATCCCCTCTCCAAGAAAGTAGTGCTTCCACTACATGAGTGTTTGGATGCTGTGGCCAAGGTCAGAACTTAGTCTAGAGTACCAGCTCAGCCCTTGGTCTGTAGTTTGCAGAAAGTACAAGTCAATAGCTTCACCCCTCCCCATTTCCTGTGCACCCCCCATATTTTCCTTCAGTTTCTCACCATCTCTCTCCCTCCCCTACTCTCCTATCACTTTCCTTTCTCCAATCTTCTTTGCCTTTCCCCTCCTGCTCCTCTTCCTCTTCTGGCTTTGTCCCTCCAGCCCCAAGCAGGTCCTGGGGAAAGTTGCTCTGGAGCTGCTTCTGTGGGCTCTCTGGAGCACCGGAGCAGGCCCTGAGCCCAGCAGAGAAGGCTGCGCTAGAACAGAAGCTGACGAGCATTGAGGAGGAGCCACTCTGGAGACATGTCTGCAACATCAATGCTGTCCTCTTGCTGGCCATCAACATCTTCCTCTGGGGCTATTTTGCATGATTCCCCAGACCTGGCTTCAGTGTAGACAGACTAACAAAGCTCAAGTCTGTCAGCCACAGAAACAGGCTCTCCTCTTACTTTGCTGTCTAAACTGGAGACCACAGAAGTCAAGACTGCAAGATCCCCTGAGGAGAATCCAACTCAACCTGCACACTTGACGAGTGGAGAAACAGAAGCCCAGAGAGAGCACTGGGTTTGTTCAGGGCCACCCAGCAGGAGTCACACGGGATTTCCCCAATCTTTCTGATACATTGCCTTACAGACCTACCTCAAACACACTGTTTCCATCCTCTTGTTGAATGTATTCAGTAGCTTTACTGAATGTGTGTCTTGAGGTTAGAAAAGTGGAGGATACAAGAAAAGGAGCAGCAAGAAATTTGCAAAAATCCAAGAGCACTTTTGCTCCCCGTTATCCTCCTTTCTCTTCCCCTTTCTGGTTCCCCTACCTGTCTATCTTTCTATTCTTACCAATAATCTGTTTGTAGCATGAATTTACCCAGGAGGGTCCTATATTTCCATTGGTGGCTCCACAGTGGTGACTGTCAGACCCGAAGGAGTGGGGAGCCAAGGGTGGACTTTAAGCATGGTGACAGATGGTGTTTTGGGCAGAAAGCTCTTGGACAAGGGACTATCCAAAGCACTATTTAAATTCTGCCTCTTCCTACTCTCTAGCCCAAATATGCACAAAATCTCTATGGCCTTGAGAAACAGAGAGACATGACTTGTGAAAACCACGAGGAATCAAGACATGTTACTCTGTATTTAAGGATAAGCCCCACAGCGGGCAGCACAAACAGCCTGGGAGCCACTGTGCCTGTGCCTCTCTGTCCTTCTCCCTTTGCTTGCCGTGTATCTGCATACCTTGGAATACACTGTGACCCCAGTTAAGTGTCCCTTCGCCAGGCAGCTGCCGCAATGTCCAAACCTGGGTCAAGGTCCCACGCCTGCTCCCATAGCCCTGGACCTGCTTCTGTCACAGCACTGATCACACCGAGATGGAAGACTCCAGGGGGCAAGGACCAAGGGCCATGTCCCAAGTGACTTTGTACCCAGAAAATAACAGCTGTTCAATAAGTGTGTATTGAGTTAATTAGTTCTCCATGGTCCTGGTAGGCTTTGTGCTGCGGCTGGCTGGGTAGTAACTTGGGGTGTTAGCTGTTAGGGATGAGTCTCCTTGACTTGGAGTTTAAGTAACTGAGTCTCAGACACCTAGAGTGAGATCACAGCCCCAGTTTACTGACAGACACCAGGTGTGGGCACGCCTTTCTTCTCCTATCTCCCAGTTGAGGCTGCCCCTACTCTCATCCATTTATACTGACTAGTAATTACAACTGGATAAAAATAAAATTCTATTTCTTTGAGGTGTAGACACAGCAGATTCCATAAATACCTCCTGTCGCTGCAGCCTCCAAATTTTTGTTTCCATTGACCTTGTGACCTTGCTTCTCACTTTAGTTGGCTCTGCCCTCTCTGTTGTTTCCCGTTAATCCTTACTGAGAACTCAGTTTTCCTCTGATTGCTCCCAAAACCTTTCACACTAGTATTTGTGTGTGACATATTATATTGAAGGTTTGGGGAGAAGAATTCTAAACCACAGAAGCACAATCTAAAATTGGATACTGAATATCTTATTTTTAGATGTTCCTCAGGAGCCTGCTCCCAGAATTTCTCAGAGGTCTCTTCCTTAGTCTCCAACTTCCTGCCTTCTGCCTGGCTCTTTGTCCCCTCCCCCTCTGTAGATTTGAGAGATGTTTCTCCATTCCTCCAATCTTGGCCCTCCTCCTCCTCCTTTACTGTCCTGAGCCTCTACTGAACTCCGGACGTATCTCATCTGACCCAAAGACAAGACGTGCTGTTGAATACAGCAGGACTGCAGAAGGGTGGCCACTCCTCTTCCCTACCATTTTGCCTGATTAATTCCTACTTGTTCTTCACATCTCAGCTCAAAAGTCACATCCTAAGTAAAGCCACACAGTCCTGGTAATGATCTAAGCACAGACACCTACATCCCAAACATGAACCCCTAACACCCAAGATACAGTCTCATGATCCCCCAACTTTGCCTTCAAAGCATATGTCAGTGTATACTACTATATTTGTGTGATTCTTTCATTAACAGGCATCTTTCCCTAGATTGTGAGTTCCCTACTGAATCCCCTTCACCTAGATAGGTACCTGGCATATGGTGGGTACAAAATTCTGTGTTATATGAATAAGTGAAAGAATAAATGAATGAAATGAGTGAGTGAAAGGGTGCCCCTAGCAGAGGAAACCAAAGATTAAAAACAAAAAGGTGGGAAAAATCATATATAACTAGGGACAAAAATAGTTTGAAATGTCGGGAGTGGAAGATACACGCAGACAGGACTGCTGCTAGTCCTTATGCGTCATTGTGAAACTGAGCAAAAGATGCCTTTTTTCTTGGCAGATACAGATCCTCACTATAGGGTGACAGGTGGCAGCCAGAGCCCATGCTCACTTCAGCTCCCACATGCCCCTATTGGCCAGGTGTATTTGTGCAGGGCACCACCTTCACATGCATGAGTGGTGGGCCTGCATGTTGGGGAATGTGTGGTGCAGTGACTGGGAGGTAAGCAGGTGATAGCTCAGGAAGGAGGTTCCATGCTAAACTTGGGACTTCATCTCTTGTCTGGATCATTTCTACAGCCCCTTGATTCTTATCTCTCTTCCCAGTCTCTCTTCTTGCAATTCATCCTATGCACTATAGCAAGAATGATTTTTCTAAAATGCAAATATTGTTCTATCTATTTAAGACTCTCCACATATGGTGTTTTCCAGCTTGGCGTGAGATCCTATGAAAATTGCTAGAAATATATCCCAGGGTTTTGTCTCTTCTGTACTACAGCCAAAGAGAGGCTGTTATGTGCAGTGGTTAAGAAGACTGCAGGGGCTTGAAAGACTGACCCTCTGGAATCAAATCCTCATTCTGTCATTTTCTAATGACAAGATATTGGAAAAGTTGCTTAACTTCTCTATCTTTTCTCATCCACAAAATGGAGACAGTAATAGCAGCTACTTCACTGGGTTGATGAGAAGATTAAATTAGTTAATTCAAATAAAGTATTTAAAATAGTGCCTGGCATATAACTAAAGTACTTAATAAATGTTAGCTATTATTGAGACAGCCAGGTGGGACGGGCTCCCTGGCAAAACTCCAACCGGCCTATGCACTGAGAGGAGTGCACACTGGGATGGAGCCACAGACATTCGTGCCATTTGCAGCAGGGAGGAGCCTGGCCCCTCCTCTTCTTGGGTGGAATCTGGAATTCAATCTGTGAGGTGGGATTCCTACACTAGCAGGAACTCTGGCCTTGCAGAGAGTCCCTGTTACCCATTTTTTCCTTTTTGCCCAATAAATCCTGTTATTCTCACCCTTCAAATCGTCTGTGAGCCTAATTTTTTATGGCCATGTGATAAGGACCTGGCTGTTAGCTGAACTAAGGAAAACATCCCACATTATTACTGCTATTAGTAGCAGGCAAGATGAACACATAAGGAGGCATGACATTACGTAGCAATGTTATTTTAGATCTAGCACAAAATGCTGTCAGAGAAAAGAGCAGGGAGGAATTAGTTCTACCAGGAAAATCAGGAAAGGGCAGAACATAAAATTGCATAATAGAGCTGGAGTTTGAAGGATGAATGAATGGGAGTTTTCTAGAAAAAGTCATACAAGGTAGTGAGGCACCATGTGCAAAAGGGTTAAGGTACAAAAGTGCACAATGAATTCTCATGAAATAGGGATACTATTTATTCATTTGTAAATGTCAACCCTGCATATTTAATTTCCCCTTATAAACCCTGTCTGTATTTAGCCTCTTGCCTCTAAGGCAGAGCTGTGAAGATTACTGACCAGGGACTGAAGAGAATGGGCATTGCACCACTGGGGCAGAGGCTATCGTTGTCCTTGCCCATATCCTCTAGGTCTCAGCAGTCCTGTTTGCTGTGACTTCCTGCTGAAAGTCCCTTCACCGCTCTGCTGAGGGCTTTCTCTGACTGTAGAGAAATGTTCAATCCCTGCATACAACAAGCTAGAAGTGCTGGGAGTTGACACACCTGGGAGCAGCCTTGAACCAGCAACGAAAAAGAGTTTGAGGATAAGCACTGTCAGTCCCTTGCCCTGAAGTGGGACAACTTGGAGCCTTGCTCTAAAATATCTTTCAGAGGTTCTCAGGGACAATGAGGCACAGCTGCCCACCATGTTAATATGTCCATTAACACACCCTGCATAGCTCCCTTCCCTTCCCTGTCTCATTTCCCCATTTCCTGGGTGGTGTTTCCTGGGATCTCCTCTGAAATAAACCGCTGGCACCTGGTCTCACGTGCTGCTTCTGGGAAACCAAACAAAGACAGTTTTTTTTACAGGAAATCAGGCTTTGAAGTTGGGCTTTGTGGAGTGGGAAAAGGGTAAAGTCTGGAGGATTTTGGCCATGAAGTCTTACCCACAGGGAGAGAAGCTCTCCTGTCTAGTATCGAGTCTTAGCCTTGCTGCTGGCCACAGGAAGTGGGTGCTGAAGGGAACGTTTTCAGGCAGAGGGAACAACCCATACAAGGAGATATATGAGTTTATCTCCAGTTTTGAAGTTTCACAATCAAGATTTCTGTCATTTTGGCACTAAACGCTATCAATAATGTCATGGGCCGCACCTTGTTCCAGGCACTAGGGGTACCATGGTGTTCAAGCTTTGGCACCTTCTTAGTTCTCAGTTAGACTCAGTTCTCTGAGGACCAGGATGTTTCTCCTTTAACTCTTATGATGCAGTAAAACAGCCAATGTGGTGGAAAGAAAAGGACCCTAAGCCGAAAGTCAGGAGACCTAAGCTCCATTCCTAGGGTGTCGGGGAGAGTCCGAGGCAAAAAGTGAATCGCTGCAGTGCAGGAAGCTCACAGGTCAGGGTCAGTCCTAGAAGGGCTCTCAGTGATGAGCTAATCAGACTCGCACATTTCACGGAAAGAGACACTGGAGAATTCTAGAAGGGATGGGACTTGCTTAAGGCCATGCAAGGATTCAGCAACAATCATCCAGGCCCTTGAAGATGAAAAGTGTTTCAGGGGTAGTGGGCAAGCCAAGAATGATATAGGAGGGGCTGCAGAAACAGGCATGTTGAGGCCTATATTACCACCAATCCCTGGGCAGGTCTACTGAAGGCACACACGTCACATGCACATTTACATTTTCATTAGTGTGTCTGTCACACTCACCATTTGAAGGGGTCTCCAAGGTCCTCTCATTCAGCCCTACTTCCCATATCCCATGCCATTGTTCATGCGGCTCCCTTTGCCTGGAACACTTACCCTTGACCTTCTACCTATCTCCTATCTACCTTCTGCCTATCTCCTACTCACCTCAGGAAGCATTTCCTACTAACTTTTCATGCTGCCTCCTCCGCTCACCCAAGTTGGTTTTGTGTCCTTCCTCTGAGCCTCCACAGGCCCCTGTGTTTCTACCATAGCAAGTTTCATGCAAGTGTTATAATTATTTTCATTTCTTCTTTGCCATAGACTGGTGCTCTTTGAAAGCAGGCGTGGTGTTCATCTAGGGGTTGCATTGTTTTAGGACATTTAGTAAGCTCTTCATAAATGTTCAATGAATGAGTGAATGAATGCATGCTCAATTTACTCCATTATATTTTGGCCCTGGATTCCTTAGTTCTTAGCCACAATCAAGAGAAAGAATAATAAACAATATCTGTACAATCTGTATAGACTTTAGAGTTACGAAGTCCTGCCACGGGTGAGGTCTCATTAAATTCCTACAACTCCTAGAGGTAGGTAGACAAGTATCTCCTTTTCAGAAAGGCCGGTCAACACCCAAATGTGAACTTCAGGACAGCCTCTAAAAATTAAAAAGCAAAGCAGCCTTTTTTGTCTCCAAGTTCCAACAACCCCCTTCACATTCAGAATGTCCCGTGTATTTGAGGAATCTCAGAGGGTAGCATTCACCATTTGTGCCTCAGTTGTTCCAGTCTAATGTGAACCTTCAGCCTCATTGACTCTAATGCTCCCGTGGCCCCTTTCCAAACCTGTCATCTTTGCCATGCTCTCCCATTCCAGCAGGGCCTTGTTCTCAGGTTGATCTCTCCATCTCTACCTGCCCATATGTACATATGAGATGTCACCTGGCTCACAATATATGTATATATTTCAGCAGGGTTCTTAGCCTCCCTTTCAATTGCAAGGTGATGTCAGGCCTTCTACCAAGTCACTTAAAAGGAAACTGCCTGTCCATTGGGTCAGTTGTCAGCTGCCACAGTGAGAGCTATAACCACCTCTCTGAAACCTTTCAGGGCCCCTACCCCACCTCATCTCCAGTTGGTGCATGGGGCAGTGGTAAAAATACTAGATGAGTGGGTAAAAGATTTGTATCCTAGCTTAATTTTGTCATTACTTGCTTTATGACCCTCCCTAGCCATCCCTCAGTTGCTTCTTCCTTAAAAGAGGAGAGGCGAAAAGGCTTGAATTAGATTAGATGAAATCTAAGGACGCTTCTCATGTTGACGTTGTGTGCTTCTGATTCGATTCCACATTTGTCTCCTTGGGGCAGAAAGTGGATGGGTTGGTTGGTGGTAGTGGAGGGTGTACAGGGAAAGTCATATGCCAGCTTGAGAGGCAACAGCACAAATAGAAAAACATTGCAAAGTAGCTTTCATAGAATCGAAATGGGTTTACCATGAGCAATAACTTTAAGAAGCAGCTTTGAACTGTGAAAGGACGGTGTTTTTAAAAAATAGCACTCTTAAAAATATCATGAAGAAAATGTTTTCTAAAGTGTTTTTGTTATTGAGTTTGGACCACAAAGCACTCAATTTAACATGAGAGACTCGTAACCATGTCCTTGGGTGTGAGAGTTCACATCAGTCACAGGGGACGGAAACTGCTAGAAGCCCAGGTAAAGCAGTGTCAGTTATCCATTAACCTAGAATGAGTGTCTCTCTAGATTTCTAGCCTTAAGTAAGATTACTGTAATTTCTTCTTTTCTCCAGGGTAAAAATTTGGGAGAAATTTAAAGGTTATATATAAACATAAATCCTATAGGCTTAAATTAAGGTAGTTACAGTTTACTTTCATATTTCAAAATCAAATTTCAGCTTCAGCCCAGACTCACAAAGTAGAAATGTCAGACTTTTTACCGTGGTCTTAAATAAAATCTACAACTTTCACTTAGAGAGGAAAAAATAAAACCCAACCTTTATACCTTATCTCCTGAATAGACTACAAAAGCGGCATGGGTCTATCTCTCAGTATGCCTTGAATGTAAATTTTAGGATTACATGAATTCAGAATGAGAAGGAACCTCAGAGGCAGCTAGTGCAGGTCTCCTCCCTCTTCAGTCCGGGTCAGAATTTCTCTGAAGTCTCCCTGACAGGTAAGCTTAGCCAGCCCTCTATTAGAACTTGCGAATTGGCAGGGTGGTCCAGAGATGGAGCAATGATGACCTCCTGAAAGCATTCATTACTGGACCACACTGCCAGTTAGAAAGTACTTCCTTTTACTAGCTAAATTCTGCATCCCTGAAATTTCTAACCACTTGAACAAACAAACCAAACATGTATTCCAAAATTATATTTCCACTATTTATGATTTCTTCTTAAAGGAATGATTTACAAACTGGGAATTTCCTACAGAACAGTAAATTTATCTGGGATGAGAAGTACGTGAAGACTAATAAGACTGATAATTTTTAAAATCCTTGCAATTATTTTATAAAGCATACTCCCACATTAACCATCTCATTTAGTTCTCAACACCAGTCTAGGATGCTGAATTATTACAAATGAAGAAACAGACTCAGAGAGGTGAGGTGATATGGCTGAATTGGTCCTTAAGCCCAGATTTCTGACCCCACATTCAACCCTACCCTCATTGTACTACTTACTTACGCAGCATTCTTCATGAATGTTACTAGTTTCCAGGCTCATGACATAAATACGGAAAACAGCTGCAATCTACGTGGAGGTCAGTCGAATAAAAAAGGCAGGCAAGTCAGCAAATTATTGCAGAACAATTAAGGACTGAAATTCTAGGTGGAAACAAAATACCTTGGAAAACCAGAGAAAGGAGCAACAAATTACCTGGTGGAAATGGGGAAACCTTTATGGGAAATAATGTTTAACTTAGATTTAGACATTTAGCTCTACTTGGAGTGTAGAGATTTCGGTGTAGAGAGACCAAATGATTATATGAGAGACAGAAGAAACTGCACAAAGCAAGACAAGTAGGTAAAAGGCCATGGCATCTTTAAGGTAGAGTGAGGTACCTTTTGTGGCTGAAGCACAGGGTGTGTGAGAGTGTAACACAGATGACATTGGAGAAGAAGTAAGGTGAGCCTAGGGACACTGGGTGCCACGGTATAGTCAAGAATGGGACAGAGTCAGGGAGGGTAAGGGCAACTAATATATTCAAAGAGCATCTTATCTTTAGAAAGATCATTCCAGCAACAGTAAGAGAATAAATGATAGAGCCAGAGGCTGCTAAGGGATGACAATTTTTGAGGTTGTTGCAGTATCACTGGAAAAAAAGAAAGGAAAAATCCATCAATAGATAAAGGGATAAATAAAATCTTATATATGCACCTAGAATACTATTCAACCATATAAAAAGGACAGCTAAATGATGATATCTCATGGACACAAAGAGGGGAACAACAGACACAGGGGCCTACTTGAGAGTGGAGAGTCGGAGGACGGAGACGATCAGAAAAAATAACAATTGGGCACTAGACTTAGTACCTGCATGATAAAATAATCTATAACAAACATTTGTGACATCAGTTTACCTGTGTAACAAAGCTGCACATGTATCCCTGAACCTCAAATAAAAATGAATTTTGATATATACTATAACATGAATGGACCTTGAAAACATCACATTTAGTGAAATAAGCCAGACAGAGAAAAGCAGATATTGAATGGTTCCACTTATGTGAGGTCCCCAGAATAGGCAAATTCAGAGAGACAGATAGCAGAATAGAGGGCAGGGGAAGAGTAGGCAAAGGGGAGAAATTGTTTAGTGGGTACAGAGTTTATGTTGAGGATGATGAAAAATTTTGGGTGTAGATAGTGGTGATAGGTGTACAGCATTATGAATGCATTTAATGTCACTCAATTGTACAACTGAGTGTACATTTGGTTAAAATCATAAATGCTTAAAATTTATATATTTTACAATGGTTAAAATTATAAATATTATGCTATGTCATTTTACCACTGTTTAAAAAAGGATTGATAGATTAATACTGTACTAAAGCAAACACATCAAAATGTTAATTGTAGAATAAAAAAGTTATGGAAAGAAGAGCATGAAAGATTAATTTGGCTAAAGAACAGAATGTAAATGTTACAACTTTGACAACATAAACATGTAGTTGACAAAAGATAGAATTGAGAGGGCAAAGATAGACGTGTTAATATCTGTCTTCTTACAAAGTAGGTAGTCAACAGATTGCTGAAAGCAGGTGGAGCAAGAAATAGAGGTTTAAGTCTGTTACTGAAAATTACATATGTAATCAATAAAATAACTAATAACAACATAAATATCAAACACTAGGAGAAGGAAGGAAAGGTAGCCAATGTTAAATTTTCATCTTTCAGAGTAGAGATTGCCCTTGGCTTGTTGAGGTCAGGATAAAAGGTATTACATCTACATGCAGTTGTGGAGGAATCCACCAGAACACCCAGGCAGACCATTCACAGAAGGTCATCCCTGGGCACCTGCAGGTACGGGGTAAGAAGAGAGAATATCATAAGCTGTCCTACACTGTTCACAACAACATACTATTTTAACTTTTAAAAGTTAGTACAATTACAAAAAGATACCCTCCTTTGAAAGAGGGCCTGAATTAGGACAGTAGCAGTGAAGAAGGGGAGAGGACTGTAGGAGGGGAGAAGGCTGCTAAAAGGCATTCATGAAGTTAAATCCGCAGGACTTACTGACTCTGGGGGGATGGAGAGAATTAAGAATAATTCCTAGGCTTTAGATCTAAAGAGTAGGTACTGTAATGTATTGAGATGTGGAAAGCAGGTTTGGTCTTGAGAGAAGAAGAGAGCTCAGATCTGAGCACACTGACTTGGAGGTACCCGTGGGATATCCCATTGGCATTGCCAAATAGTTTTTATATCTGTGAATCTGGAGCTTGATAAAGAGGTTAGGGCTGTACACCTTCCTTATAACTACTGCTTGGGACAAACACTAACTATTTATAGGCCTAGTATTAGATCTATGGTTTTGTGTTGGGAATGGTGGTGATGCCCAGTGGTGTAAGTCACTTTTGGAACAGAGAGCTACTTGAGACTTTATTTTGTGTCAGAAACTGGGAGAGCGAGAGGGTGGAGCCTTTCTTTGTCCAGCCATGTTTCTGCAAACTGGTTTGGATCATATATGTTATAACAGAACTTGGGGAGGCAAAGACAGGGTGATGTGTTACCAGATTCCTCTTCAAGAAAAGGCCAGTTGCCCCTGCTGTTGGCAGTTCTGTGGGGAGGCAGCCCTCAATTGTCAGCATAATCAGGAATTTCTTTACCTGCAGATCCACCTTGCCAGAGGTCCCACCCTTCCAAGGGCAGTCCACATCCAGTGAATAATAAGTTTAAAAACATGGCCATTTCAGAATAACATGAGTTCATTCCAACGGGCCACGTTAGCTCCAGAGCTTCCTGTGGGTTTGACCAAGGTTGCTATCAGGCCTGCGTTGCAGCTAAAATTATCCCCTTTGCCCAATCCTTCCCTCCCACTGGTATAGATCCAAGGTCACTACATTAAAAAATCCTGCAATCCAAACTCCACTTTAAGAGTCCATGGTAGGGGTTAAATGGCTAAGCAAGCTCCTTTGATTTTGCCTATTTGTAGTACTTGCTATAATCCCATGCTCTGCGGACTAGATTGCTGCAGACAGACCCTAACTGAAGCACAGCCCTCTGCATTTTCCATATATACCGGTGAGTAGCTAATGGCTATTTTCTGTTTTACAAGATAGAGTGAAAACAGGCTTCAATGAATCCAGTTGGACAAGTAACAAAAAGACTATCATGTGTTCAGCAAATAACTCCATCCAACTGCCCGAAAGACTCCCATAGCCAAAGCCATTAAACTTTACGTGTTTCATTTTCTCCCTCCTGCAACCCTGAAGTCTTTGCTGACATTTGAAGCCTGGTAATAATCAATGTCTCCTATCCATGTTACTGAATTCTCAGCCAAATTCATAGCTGTCTCATTTTCTGAGTCAGATGTCCTAATCAACTAATCCATTCTAAATAGCCTTGCTTCTGGATACAAAGGGGGAAGAAAAAATAAACGTCTTTAAGTTTCAGGGACATAAAATTGTGTTGGAAAATGTTCCTTATGGAAACATCAGATGGTCACAGAAGGAGTGTTTTACAAATAAAAATAAATATATTTGGGACTTCTATGCAATGGCATGAATAAAATGAACCATCATTGGAGAAAAATATTCATTCAAAATGATTTAGGGGGATTTAATTTATTTGTTGTTTTGTTTTTCTTTCATATGTTTTTATCTTTCTGCATTTCCTGGACAACAAATTTTGAAGCCCAGTAAATGAAGCAAAATATATCTTGCATTCTACTCAAATTAATCTCAGGAACACAGAGATTGTTTTCCAAGGGTAGAGATACATAAACCTTTACAAATGAAAGGGATTTCAGGTGAATCAATTATTTAAAATGATAGTTGCCTGATTAGCAGTAGTGAATGTTTATTGAGCACTTACTATGTGCCAGTCACTCTGTTAAATATTTTATATGTACTGTCGCATTTAATCCTCCCAGCCCACCTGAGATAGCTAGGGCCTCTGTACAACGTGAATGATGCCTCCTACAGTTGCACAACATGGTAGCCCTCGGGTTAGGCATCATTTTCTCTTTCTCAGATAAAGAAATGGAGGCACAGAATGATTCAGCACCTTGCCACCAACTCACGCAGTTGGTACATAATACTGACAGGTCTCAAACCAAGCTCATTTGGCCATGTCCATGGTTCTTACTACATTACAGAGTACCAGCTACTCTGTCATAAGGCATAACAATTAATTGTGGCAGGAGAGTGTCATCCTGATTACCATGCCTTCCTTGATCTTTATTCTAGCTGTTTCCCTTGGCCTTCACTGTTCCTTTGCACATCTCTGCCTGCTGAAATCACATGGATCCTTTAAGGCTCACCTCAAGTATCTGTAAAATTTTCCCTGGTCCATTCCTTTCTCTAGCAGAATTAATCATATCCTCCCTTTGACCTAACAATATTCTGTGCCTGGATGTTTTGTGTTTTTCAAGATGGGATAGTAACAGCATTCAAAAATGTTTCATGACTGCAATTCCAGTATTCATAACATTGAGTCAAGGAGATATATTTCTCTTATTCTTTGAAACAGGATGAAGCATTTCTCTCTCCCCACTACCCACTACTCCTCACTTTATTCCTTTTTAAAAAAATTTTCTCAGCCTCTAAAGGTGATGATTAAATTTGTTTATACCTATTACAGTATTTTCCATGCTGAAATGTAACTCACCTATCTGTGTCTTTCTTTTTAGCTCTAAGTTCCTCAAAAGCAGGGATAGATTAATCTGTGTCCCCTATCCTTGGCACCTACCACTGTCCCTAGTACATAAGTGCTCAATAAATGTTCTTTGCATGAACAAACATCATCATGCAGGACACATGGGGGTATTTCTGTGACCTACTAATCTCGTCTGCTGGGTGTGGATTTTTATGTCTTAGTTCAGGGAGAGAAAAAATGCTTATCAACTGTGCTAACCTATAGGATACAATTCAGTGTGTATTTATTGAAGTTAAGTCAAGTGTTACTGAAAGAATATTAAGCCATTTTAAAATGGCTATACAGAATTTACAAAACTTTCTATTTTAGCTCTTTCTTTCTTTCTTTCTTTTTTTTTTTTTTTTTTTTTTTTTGAGGCAGAGTCTTGCTGTGTCGCCCAGGCTGGAGTGCAGTGGCATGATCTCGGCTCACTGCAAGCTCCGCCTCCTGGGTTCATGCCATTCTCCTCCCTCAGCCTCCAGAGAAGCTGGGACCACAGGCACCCGCCACCACGCCCGGCTAATTTTTTGTATTTTTGAGAGAGGCGGGGTTTCAGCGTGTTAGCTGGGATGTTCTCAATCTCCTGACCTCGTGATCCGCCCGCCTCGGCCTCCCAAAGTGCTGGGATTACAGGCGTGAGCCACCGTGCCCGGCCCCTATTTTAGCTCTTTCATTTGTGTTGTGAAAAGAAAAGTTTCCTTTCAGAAAGAAAACACCATGAACTTAAATACAATGTACCGTAAGGTCTGTATTGGTACAATGATAAATTTTGCATCATAAATTGTACAATACTATAGTTAAAGATGTGATTTCTAAACGACTAGGGGCTCATGTGCTCTCAGGGAAGTGTGCCAGGCTGATTCCCAGGTTACTCTATTCTCCATTGTTCCCAGGAGCCTCCGGCTATAGGCAGAGGCCAGGCTTTGGGGTTAGGGAAACCTGAGTTCAGGTCCTAGCTGCAACAATGAGAGCCTCATGTCCCTGGGAACATATGAGGTCTATCAGCTTTCTCAGGTGAACGATGAGAGTGTTTCACGCATCTGTGTGAAGAGACCACCAAACAGGCGTTGTGTGAGCAACATGGTTATTGATTTCACTTGGGTGGGGGCAGGCTGAGTCCGAAAAAGGAGTCAGCAAACGGGGGTGGCTTATCATTAGTTCTTACAGGTTTTGGGATAGGCGGTAGAGGTAGGAGCAACATTTCGCAGGCAGGGGGTGGATCTCACAAAGTACATTGTCAAGGGTGGGGAGAATTACAAAGAACTTTCTTAAGGGTGGGGGAGATTACAAAGTACATTGATCAGTTAGGGTGGGGCAGAAACAAATCACAATGGTGGAATGTCATCAGTTAAGGCTATTTTCACTTTTTTTGTGGATCTTCAGTTGCTTCAGGCCATCTGGTCACAAGGGATATGATGGCTTAGCTTGGGCTCAGAGGCCTGACAGAGAGTAAGCACTACACTGTGATCATTCAGCAACAGGACACACTGCAGCACCTGGCACGGTGCCTGGTGCCTGATCAGCAGGCAATAAATGACTGCTGTTATCACCATGGCGTTCTGCAGAAGTGTGAGCACCTTTAGACTCTGCTGTGATTCAAGTCCCAGACGGTCACTTCCTAGGCTGTGGCCAAGTCAGAAACCCTCTCTGGGCCTCAGTTTCCTCATCTGTAAAGGGGGGTGAACAGTCCCTGCCTTCTGGTGCTGGAATGAGGAAGAATTGGGCTAACAGATGATCACTGGGTCCTGGAAGTGGCCAGTCAAGAAAAGCACCAACTCCTCTGTGACTTTGGACAAATTACTTCCAATGTTGGGCCTCCATTTTCACATCTGTAAAATGGATCTGTTTTGCTCATATGGCCTCCAACAGAATGAGAGCTGACAAGCGAAATACAAGCAAAAGCTTAACAAGCACAAGGCATCACACACATTTATCACTCCCTGGTGACTGATTATTTTCCCGTAGGGGAAAGTCAGAGAACTGTTGGCTTTTTGCATTTGAATAGCTGCTTCAAGTTCATCCTTCCCTACCCACTGCCCTGCCCTCACCCTGTGTCTCCAGAGAACATTCCAACAGGCTGCTAACTGACCACCTACTGGTGTAAGACAGGGAGGTCCTGGATGGGGCTCAGTGGCGTGATCTGACTTCAACCCAAGGAAACTCCAAAACAGAACCCGTAACTCTGCTCAGGGCTCAAAGTCTCACAGTCAAATTGCAGCCCTCTCTGTCCTCCTGCCTCCAGTATGGGAGCCCTGTTGGGAGCAGGGAAGGGATCAGCTCAGAGAAAGGGTGAGCACTACACATCTAAGGAGGCGATACTAAATCATCCTCCGAAAGCGCACTTTGGGGAAGGAAGGATAAGGAGACAAGAGTGCACAATCAATGGCTTCACACACATGACATCCGTTACCGCCTTTGCTTTTCGCACTGGATCTGGGAGATGAATGGTGAGGCTCACAGAGAAAGTGACCCTCCCAAGATGCATAGCTTAGAAACCGTGGAACCAGCCTCAGGCAGCTCTCTTCTGCCTCAGTTTTCTCCCTCTGTGTCCCCAACAGTGCCTGCACCAAGGGGCAGAAAATCTGCAGGGAGGGGGCTGGGCAGAGGTTCAGAGAAGCTTGAGAAATCCTCATCTCATCTATTTCCTTTCCAGTCGTCCATCCGTGCAAACCGAGGGACCATTGGCGGCTACTTCCTGGCCGGGAGGTCCATGAGCTGGTGGCCAGTGAGTTGACTCTTCTTAACCACCCCCTAGTGCAGAGGCTCCCAACTCTCCTCCTCCCCACTGTCCAAGCCCTTGTCCCATCTTCTCACACCTGGACTAAGGCAAAGACCTCCCCATTGTGTTTCCTGACTCTGGGTCCCTTCTCTCCCGCCCAAACCCACCCTGCAACCTGAGTGGCCTTGCTAGCACACACCTTGGACGAACATCCCCTGGCCCCTCCTAGGTGTGGCCCTACATCTGACACTTGACTTGCAGTGATGAATCTGGAATGTCCCCGTCCTAGAGAGGCTCAGAGCTGAGGGGGGCAGATAGATTCATAAACATCATGCGCACTGCTGAGCCAGAGGGAAGCAGGGGGTGCTCACCAGAGCTCGAAAGCCCCTGGCCACCAAACAGTGGAGTCAGCTAGGGTTAGGAAAGATTTTGGGGGGAGGGTGACACATAAGCTTAATACTGAAGAGCAGTTAAGTTAGGGGAATCGCAGAGGTAAAATCCCCAACAACCTCAGGGAATCAATCCCCAAACCTTTGTGAGCCACAATTTCTCCCATCAAGCCACCCCACATTTCTACTGGTTCTCAAAATTAACTTCCTCCTCCTGGAAAGGGATGGAGGGAGGAAAGCCCTGCCTCAAAAACGACCACCAGAGTCATCAGCACCAGTGGTAGCTGAAGCAGTATACACACCCAGGCATGCAAAACTCACACATGGTGTGTGTGCATGCACACTCCCACACTCTCACACATAGCACTTGCACACTCACACTCACGCCTCCACACTCTCACACATAACACTCCCACACTCACACTCACACACTCCCACACTCACACTCACACTCACAATCACACTCCCACACTCACACACAACACTCCCACACTCCCACTCCCACACTCCCACTCCCACACTCACAATCCCACACTCACACTCCCACACTCAGACACAACACTCCCACACTACACTCACACACACAACACTCCCACACTCATACTCCCACACTCTCACACATAACACACTCACACATAACACACTCACACACTCACACACATTCACACACACACACTCCCACACACTCACACTCTCACACACACACACAACACTCACACTCACACTCCCACACTCACACTCACACTCCCATATCACACTCCCACACTCAAAACTCACACTCTCCCACACTCACACTCTCACACACACAGCACTCACACACTCCCACACTCACTCTCACACTCTCACACTCCCACTCCCACACTCTCACACCCTCCCACACACAAAATCCCACACTCACACTCCCACACTCACCCTCCCACACACTCAGACTCCCACCCTCACACTCAACACTCACACTCACACTCCCACTCACTCTCACACACACACACACACTCCCACACTCCCACTCTCACACACACCCTCCCACACATTCACAATCCCACACTCACACTCCCACACTTACCCTCCCACACACTCATACTCCCACACTCTCACACACCCTCCCACACTCACACACACACACACAACACTCCCACACCCACACTCACCCTCCCACACTCACTCTCACACTCACACTCCCACACTCACACTCTCCTTCCCACACTCACACTCACACAGCACTCTCACACTCACACTCACACACTCCCACACTCACCCTCCCACACATACTCCCACACTCTCACTCACCCTCCCACACTCACACTCACACTCATACACACACTCACACACAACACTCACACACTCCCACACCCACATTCACACTCCCACACTCACACACTCTCACCCTCCCACACTCACTCTCACACTCACACTCCCACACTCTCCTTCCCACACTCACACTCACACTCACACAGCACTCTCACACTCACACACACTCCCACACTCACCCTCCCACAGTCACACTCACACTCCACACTCACACTCCCACACTCAAACTCACACTCCACACTCACACTCCCACACTCACACACAACACTCCCATACTCACACTCCCACACTCTCACACATAATACTCCCACACACACAACACTCCCACACTCACTCCCACACTCTCACAAACACTCCCACACATTCTCACAATCACACACACTCCCAAACTCACACTCACACTCACACTCCCACACTCACACACACACTCACTCACACTAACAATAACTCCCACGCTCACACACACACTCACACACAACTCTCACACACTCACACTCACACACAACACACTCCCACACTCACACTCTCACACTCACCCTCCCACACTCACACACACAACACACACTCCCACACTCACACACACAACACTCCCACACTCACACTCACCCTCACACTCACAAACACTTCCACACTCACACACTCCCACACTCACACAATCCCACACTGACACACTCCCACACTCTCACACACAACACTCCCACACTCACACTCACTTTTAACACTCCCACCCACACTCACAGACTCACACAACACTCCCATGCTCACACTAACACACAACACTCTGACACGCACACTCACCCTCACACACAGTGGAGTCTCACACTCATGCTAACACTCACATATAACACTCCCAAACTTACACTCACACTCGTACTCACACAACACTCACACTCCCACACTCACACACACAACACTCCCACACTCACACTGATACTCCCACACTCACACTCACACTCCCACACTCACATTCACACTCACACTCCCACACTCACACTCACACACTCACACACAACACTCACACTCACACTCCCACACTCACACTCACACACAACACTCACACACTCCCAGGCTCACACTCACACACTCAAACACACACACTCACACACAACACTCATACACACACACAACACTCACATTCACACTCCCACACTCTCACACTCCCACACTCACACTCCTACACTCACACATAACACTCCCACACTCACACACTCCCACACTCTCACACGCAACACTCCCACACTCACTCCCAGATTCCCACCTTCTCACACACAAAACTCTCACACTCACAAAAAACACTCCCACACTCACACTCCCACACCCACACTCACAGTCCCACACACACACTCCCACACTCTCACACACAACACTCCCATACTCACACTCACACTCCCACATTCTCACACATAACACACCCACACTCACACACTCCCACACACACACCACTCCCACACTCACACTCCCACACTCACACTCCCACACTCACACACTCCCACACTCACACTCCCACACTCTCACACACAACACTCCCACACACTGACACTCCCACATTCTCACAACACTCCCACACTCAAATTCACACTCCTACATTCTCACACACAACACTCCCACACTCTCACCCACACTCCCACACTCTCACAAACACTCCCACACTCACACTCCCACACTCACACAGAAGACTCCCACACTCACACTCCCACACTCACACTCCCACATCACACACTCCCACAGTCTCACACACACTCTCACACTCTCACTCACACACAACACTCCCACACTCACACTCACACTCACACACACACACTCCCACATTCACACTCACACTCACACACAACCCTTCCACATTCACACTCCCACACTCTCACACATAACACTCCCACACTCACACACTCACAATCTCACACACACTCCCACATGCACTCTCACAGTCCCACACTCTCAAACACATTTCCACACTCATGCTCGTGCACTCTCACAATACTCCCACACTCACACTCACACACAACACTCCCACATTCACACACTCACACTCCCACACTCACACACTCCCATACTTTCACAAACAACACTCCCACACTCACACACTCCCATACCGTAAGGTCTATATTGGTACAATGATAAATTTTGCATCATAAATTGTATAATACTATAGTTAAAGGTGTGCATTCTAATCTATCTGGGGTGGACGTTATATGATATAGTAAATCATCATATAAAGAAATCTAAATGTAGTCTAAATGCTTTTATGTTTCTCTTATATTAAAATGTATATACAATTAGAACATTAAATCAATGTAATTTTATCCTCACATGTTAAATTGGATTTGGGGAGATAGATTGTTAGCATTTACACTAACATACTCTTTAAATGCACCAAGTTCATTCATCTAAACAGAGCAGGAAGCAAGCACAAAATTCTTATAATAGTCAAAGTTGATAATATAACACAAATACTTAAAAGGCCCCAACACAGAACATTTTCATTCTTGTTTTATGCAATCACAGCAAATTGGTAACCTGGTCCCCGAGCCTACTCTACATCATAAGCAGCAAATGTGAAAATATAAATTCTAAAAACAAAACAAAATTGAGACATATTAGCATGGAGGCCAGTCATTGCAGACATAAATGGCTCTACTCTACCTCAACAGTCCTGCGTTTTATGCTGGCTGACACAATAAGTGATCTTCATATTGGGAAGCCAGAATCATCAAATGTATTCACATATCAAAACATCACATTGTACACCTTTCATATACAAGTTTTGTTTGTCAATTATACCTCAATAATCCTGGAAAAAATATATTCAGTATGTTTGAGGAGGTTAAAAAAGATGTGATAAATTAGGACGTGTTCTAGTCAATAAAGAATAAATTAAATAAAACTCGGGACTATTTGAAAAATTCCGATGTTCAGAACTTAGAGTTCACATAGTGGAGGTCTTATTGCTTTAGGACATTCTATTATGAAGAATGTAAAACCTATAATGGCTAATAATTTTCTTTACTTAAAGGCAAACTTTCTAATGCCAATATTATTGTCTTTTCCAATGTAGATTCTATGTAAACATCACTACTTTTTAAGTTAGTTCGTCTCTTGACTTTACCTAACTTGAGGTGTAATACGACTTATCTTAAAACCACTCACGTGAGTCAGACAATCCTGCAGAGACTTTCAGATGAGGACATATGGTGCATTCCTGAAAATAAAAGGGATGATATGATTATTATTTTTCCTCTCCAGGTTTCCCCAATCTTCACATTTGGTTTAATAATCAATACAAAGAATTGCAATTTCTATAATATGTGTTGTTACCAAATAATATCCATAGCACCTTAACTGTAATTATTCACATCTAGCAAGACTTCTGGTGTCACCAGACACATTTTCTCTTCATACCTGACAAACATTAAGAACACAAGAAAGGATACATCCTTTAGAATCATGAAAACCCTAACTTACCAGAGTACTATTCACTGTTTCCAGTGTGTTATTTTACCTTCTGACAAGTTTTATAAAGGAGAAGGGAATAAAACTAACTTACATTACATACAAGATGTTGCCTACATAGATGCCAGAAAGGGAAGCAAATGAACAGCTAGAACATATGGCAGTGAGCTGACAGCATAAAGAAACTAGTTCTGCATGAGCAACAAGAAACATCTTGAAATGTTCAAGACATATGTGTTTTTAGGAAGAAGACTGAAGTGTTTCATAATAAAAACAGGACAAAGTGAACTATGAGTGCTGAATAAAGTTTTAATTAAAAAAGGGTTTTTAGCCTTCAATGTGAATATACAATATGCTTCACAGATGGATTTTATATTTAAGCCTTATCCAAACCAAAAAAGTAAGTGAGACAAATAAAGCTTCTGAAAATGGCACCGAGGCTAAAATGTATGTACACAATGAAGAGTTCTGGTACAAACAAACAAGGAAGGAAGAACAATTCTTCTGCCATCCGTTCTCCACTTGCACATTGCGTAAGTAGATCATACAACCTACCTTTGGTGCAAACACATCTCTCTCCAGTTTAAATATATAATAGACACACATAATTGGGAACAATCTAAACGTCCAATAGAGGAATGGTTAAATTACTTTATATCAATGCAATATTAGCCGTTAAGAAATACACTTATGCCTCATTTTAGAAAAATGAAGAAATGTACATGTACTAATGTCAAAATAGTAGGATACAAAATTTGTAAAAACAAACCAACTTTAAAAATGCAAGAATATTGCAATAAAATATACAAAAATATTAGCAAGTTACCTCCAACTTTTTACTTTCATATAACAACTTCTCTGACTCTTCCATTAATAGTTTTTATGTAGCACTGCTTTTTAAAATCAGAAAATAATGGACATTTGAAAAGTCTAATTAAAGTTGAAATATTTACCTAGAAAACCTGATATGAAACAAAAATTGTTCTAAGTTTATCAGAAAATATTTTCTTATTAATATTTGATGTCTAAATAATGGTGACCATTATCTATATAGCTTCATTTTTGTTTCAAGACAAGAAAGAATTATTCCTGAAGTTCACTGGCTATAGGCATCTGTCAAGAATGACAGATAATTTCTACACTAATAACCCAGGCACCTAGCAGATGAAGATCTGACAATAATGTATAAGAAGCATACAGGGCCAATGGATATACTTTTCTATGTTTTCCTTGATAAAAAGTTTAAAGCAAACACAAAATGATATCTAAAGCTCTTTACAACACATCTAAAAAGCATGGGTTTAAGCTGGAAAATTTCTTGGCAGTGAGTTTGGTATTTGAGAGTATCTTAATGCCAGGAAATGTTTTTATACTGCAAAATATTTATTTTTAAAAGTTCAACTGAAATTGGAGTTTTTTATGAGATCTTTAAGATGGATCAAAAGTATATTCAGAAATAGCTTTCTTTACAAGGTTTTTTGAAGGTTTCATTTCATTTAGAAGCCATATTTATTTATTGTCAATACCAACTGATGTGCACCCCTACACGAAACTCTAGCTCTAGAAAAGAAAAAACTGCTCCCAAACACACTTCATTAACCCTTGTTTCCATACCTTTATGCCACTGCTCAATTTTTCTCACTTACAGCAATTTTTTCCTTTCCTACCTATTGCAATTCAACCTGTCCTTCAGACTGAAGTCATGTCCCTACTCTACTCATAAAGCCTTTTCAGATAAATAACTTTAGTTCTCTCCATCCTTTGAACTCATACTACTCATTGACTCCTCGGCAAATATGAATTCCTTTGTAATATCTCTTACTATGATCTTTTCAAGTATTTATTTCATCTGCTAAACTACATTGAAAGTTCTGTGAGAATATTTAAGAAGTCAGTCTTTTTTTTTTTTTTTTTTGAGACAAGGTCTCACTCTGTTGCCCAGGCTGGAGTGCAGTGGTGGAATCATGGCTCACTCCATCCTTGCACTCCTGTGCTCAGGTGATTCCTCCCACCTCAGCCTCCCAAGTAGCTAGGGCTACAGGCACATACTACCATGCCCAACTAATTTTTGTATTTTTATTTTTAGAAGCTAAGTCTTGCTATGTTGCCCAGGCTAGTATTTTTTCTTTATATCACCAAGTGTGTAGTTCACAAGTGCTCAATAAATATGCTGAAAGATGAGAAATGGCTGGAGAAACACTGACTACAGAACTCTTACTCTTGGCTTCAATGTAACATTTGGGATGTTAGATATATCTGCTTAATCATATTATGAAAATGAAAAGCCATTATTTGAGTACCCAAAGATTTTCGGGGGAAGAAGACAAAATTTAAATTCTATTATAAGACACACAAAAGATCTTGATGTGATTTCAACACACATTTCCACCTTATCTTGGATCCCAATTTCACCATATATCCTTATGCTCTAATCATATTAAACTTCTTTTTTTTTTTTCTTACCATACTTTAAGTTCTGGGATACATGTGCAGAACATGCAGGTTTGTTACATAGGTATACACGTACCATGGTGGTTTGCTGCACCCATCAACCCATCGTCTACATTAGGTATTTCTCCTAACACTATCCCTCCCCTAGCACCCCCACCCCCTGACAGGCCCCACTGTGTGATGTTCCCCTCCCTTTGTCCATGTTTTCTCATTGTTCAACTCCCACTTATGAGTGAGAACATGTGGTGTTTGGTTTTCTGTTCCTGTGTTAGTTTGCTGAGGATGATGGTTTCCAGTTTCATCTATGTCCCTGCAAAGGACAGGAACTCATCCTTTTTTATGGTTGCATAGTATTCCATGGTGTGTTTGTACCACATTTTCTTTATCCAGCCTATCAATGGGAATTTGGGTTGGTTCCAAGTCTTTGCTCTTGTGAACAGTGCCGCAATAAACATACATGTGCATGTGTCTTTATAGTAGAATAATTTATAATCCTTTGGGTATGTATCCAGTAATGGGATTGCTGGGTCAAATGGTATTTCTAGTTCTAGATCCTTGAGGAATCGCCACACTGTCTTCCACAGTGGTTGAACTAAAGTTCCCTGAATGTGCTGTGCTTCTTAATGCCTCCATGCAAGCTCTAACGGCCTACCTCTCCTCTTCTGACAAAATCATCCTTTAAGATCAAGATGAAAGGCTGAATCCTTCATCATATCTTTCTTCATTTGTTAAGGAAGTGGTTGCTTCCTCTTTCATGCTCCTTAAGTACCCACCTAAATATTTCCTTCATATATTTACTTATATTGTACATATCCATAATACAACATTTTATAACACACTGTAATGCATTTGTGAGAGATCAGAATACATCTTATTTATTTTATTTTATCTTTATTTATTTTATATTTTCGTAGTGCTACTGATAATATCTGTATTATCAGCTTCATTGTAAGCAAATATCAATAATTGCTTAATGAATGCTCTTGCTAACTGCTTATATTAAAGGAGAAAAAGAAAACCCTGGGATTTAAACGTTAGTCATGGATAAACGAAAAGGTATATAATTCACGTGGAATCAAGAGCCAAGCATTATGTTCCTTGGAGCTCAAGGTATTTTTTACCTGTTTTTATAAAACATAAAAATAAAATCAATCCAGATGGTGAAGAGGCTAACACAATGAAAATATTTTAAAAGAGGGAAAAATTAAAATCAGAAAAAAAAGTCGCACATGCTCCTTCCCACAGAGGAAGCTGTGAATAGGTGCTAGATCCATGGTTCTCAAACCTGGGTAAGCATTATAATCACCTAGAGAGACTAAAAACTTACAGATGTTAAATTTACTGCTTCAGGATCTCCAGAGGTTGGGGTTTTTAACAGGCTTCCTGAGTGATTCTAATCAGTTAGGATTTGGAACCACTGACCTTGAACATAAATAATCAAAAGCCTCACTGGCTTTAGACCTGGATGTTACATAGTCATGCATATCTCCCTAAATAGATTAATATTAGATATATCTCAGATATTCTAGTTCTGAATCCTATCCCTAGGAAAAGTTCTTTACAAATTAGGACAATTTCCAATTATGTGTGGTGAATAATTACATTTAAATTACATTACTATATTTTAAAAATCCCATGCACTCTTCATTACTAAACATTTCTAGTAGAGCGACTAACAAATTACAAGTTGAATAATTTCCTTTCCTCTTCAATGTAGCAGAGGTGGGTTAATAAGTAGGTGAACTAACCAACAGGGATGGAGTAAGAGCAGAGAAAACAAATGTTTGGAGCTATTCACAAACATTTAAAAAATTTTTAAATAATGGACAACTAGCTTCCTCCAATATAGCAATGGATCAATCGCTGAAAATCAAATATCACCTCTTAAAATCCAACATTAAACTCAATATCTAAGGAAAATCAAACAATAGTAGGGAAAAGTTCTACAGACTATTTATGAAAAAATACTAACATTTGAATGTAAGTCCTAGTTCAGACACTAACACTCCCACTGTGTGACCCACAGGAGACACTTAACCCAAACTTGAGTTTTCTTGTCTGTAAAAAATGTAAATTATAATCCCTGTTCTACCTAAGTCACAAACGTGTTATGAAAGGATACAGTGAAATAAGTAAAATGCTTGAAAAGGATAATGGATTCTATAAAATGCAAGCTATTATTGATTATAAAAGCTTATTAGAAATATTTTTTCCAAGATTTTAAATGTTTGGTAGACAAAAATTCACTAAAGTCAAATGTTCTTTTTTTCCATTTCCCCAAAACGTGAAAATACTTCCTAATTCAAAAACTAGCATCTTTTCTCTCATTTGGCAAAAACGATTCCCCTCCAGGTTTCTAGTGGAAGTGAAATTATTTTGACTGTTTTTGTTTAAGATTCTCAACAGAAACCTCTCCAAATTATGCTGCTTCTATGCCAAAACACATTCTTTATGCAGCACAGTTGTAGGAATGTATTATATGTGAGCCACTACTGGGCCACAAAGGGAAATTGGGATAGCATATTTTTTTCTATTCGTTAGGAATAGTCAAAATATTTTCAACATGTCCTTGTTAAGTGATAGATTCCTTTTTAATATAACATTTTCTTTAACTACAGAATATTAGAAACAGAAAAAATGAGCTATGCTAAGTAATTATTTCTGAAAATAAATATTTTAGATGAGTCCAATAGATAGTGAGCTAAATAATAATAATAATAATAAATATTATTTATAGAGCCCTTACTGAAATGAGAAAAGTTCCTTATCCCCATCTCAGGGCGTGCGATGGGAGTGTGGTTCACTTCTTCGCTTCCCCTGCTCATATCTCTAGGGGGAGTATGCAGACCGGCAGGTCGTGAGGGGAGCACCGACCCCATGGCAGCATCTAGGGTGGAGTGTTTACAGCTCCTGAAGCCCCAGTGGGCATGCCTTACAGTGCACTCTTTCAGTTTCGCCATCTGCAGGTGGCTTGCATTAGTCAGCTCAATTAGACTCTCTGCCTTATCGCAAGGACAGAGGGCTTTCTGTATCCCGGGCCCTTGTCTTAGTGTACTGGAAAAATTGAATCATACGTGGCCTTGGAGAATGAGTGCAAGGTTTTATTGAAGGGTGGAGGTAGCTCTCAGCAGATGGATGGTGAGCTAGAAGAGGGATGGAGTGGGAAGGTGATCTCCTGAAGTCAGCCACCCAGCAGCTGGACTCTCCTCCAACTACAGCTGGCCGAATTCTGCGTTGTCCCACCTGGCCTACAGGCGTCTGCTCCTCCCAATCAGTGTGTACTTCCGCTACTCTTCTCCTCTTGAGATCCAGCCGCCTGTGTGTGTTCTTCTGCCAGTGTGTGCCTCTCCACGTCCAGGGCTTGAGTCTGTGACTGCTAGTGTCTCGGGGTCTTTATAGGCACCGAATGGGGGACGTGTGGGGCCAGGGGAGTCTTGGAAAATGCAACATTTAGGTGCAAAAACAGGAGTGCCTGTCCTCACCTAGGTAAGTGGGCACAGGCCCAAGGATGGAGCCCTTGTCAGGGACCCCGCCTTTCTCTACCTAGCACTTCTGTGCCCCCATCCCATATCATTACCATGTGCTAGGCATTCTTTTAAGCACTTGAGATGGGTCTACTTAAAAATAAAAATGTGTGTGTGTGTGTGTGTGTATCTGTGTGTGCATACGTAATCATATGTTATAATCTTCTGAAAAAGGTGAAATCACATTGACCCTTCCTAAGAGCTGTGGAAATGTTCATCTGGCTGAGCTCCTTTAGGGTCACTTCTGCTGAACTAGGGTGATTAACTTCTACCTCTAACATTCTCCAAATTGGAACAACATGGTTAATTTTGTAAAACATAGGTGTGCTAAATTTAAAAAAAATCCAGAAAAAACTTCCTAGGATTGAAACTGGTTTTAGAGGACATACTCTCAAACTAAATTTTTTTTTGTTTTAAAAAATAATACCTTAACTGTGTAACATTTAAACAGATAATATTCTCTAACTGAACTCATGTGTTTAGCTTCACATGTAAAATCTACATAGAACTTCCTTACCAACATGCACAAGGTATAAAAGTTTAATAGAATGTTTTTAAAAACTGAAATAATGATACTAAGGCATCTGTCTATGCCTGGATGGATTTGTGCACAAAACAATGAAACTAATGACAGGGAAAAAGGTACAAAATTATCTTTATGCATCTACTATTTGTCAGGTACAGTCTAGTCACTTTGCATCTTTTACCTCATACAGTCTTCATAGTAACCATCCTAGGTGGGTATTATTCCCATTCCATGGATAGTAAAATTAAAGTTTGAGATCTCTAGGTATCCCCACATTACAGATTCTAAACCCAGATATATAGTGCTGTTTTTATTATCTCACACAGCCTACATAAATTAAGTAACTAGTAAATTTAAGAGCCATATCAAAATACATTAGCTCTTTAAACAATTACAACAATCTTATGAAAATATCTTCCATTTTACCAGTGAGAAAGCATGTCTTCATAAGAGTTAAAGAATACAGAGGTGAAAAATTTAGAGAATGAAATCCAGGGTCTTTTCAACTGTAGAACCAACAGTACCACCATTATGCCAAATGGAATATTTTTCAAACTACAAATACTCTTTTCCAGATCATTCGTAAACGCAAGGTATTATGATAAGGTCTAATATATGACAAAGAATGTCCATATATATTTTCCCATTTAATCATAACACTTATCTGAAGAATGGAGGACAATGTTTATTATCCTATTTCTTTTCTTTTTATCTATTTTTTTTTTATTATACTTTATGTTCTAGGGTACCTGTGCACAACGTGTGCAGGTTTGTTGCATATGTATACATGTGCCATGTTGATGTGCTGTACCCATTAACTCGCCATTTACATTAGGTGTATCTACTAATGCTACCACCACCCCCCCCGACCCCAACAACAGGCCCTGGTGTGTGATATTCCCCTTCCTGTGTCCAAGTGATCTCATTGTTCAATTCCCAC
>NW_012106764.1:1382973-1388482 GCF_000951045.1 Mandrillus leucophaeus
TATGTCCTGAATGGTATTGCCTAGGTTTTCTTCTAGGGTTTTTATGGTTTTAGGTCTTACGTTTAAGTCTTTAATCCATCTTGAGTTAATTTTTGTATAAGGTGTAAGGAAGGGGTCCAGTTTCAATTTTCTGCATATGGCTAGCAGTTTTTCCAACACCATTTATTAAATAGGGAATCCTTTCCCCATTTCTTGTTTTTGTCAGGTTTGTCAAAGATCAGATGGTTGTAGAATGTGTGGCATTATTTCTGAGGCCTTTGTTCTGTTCCATTGGTCTATATATCTGTTTTGGTACCAGCACCATGCTGTTTTTGTCACTGTAGCCTTGTAGTATAGTTTGAAGTCAGGTAGCAGGATCCCTCCAGCTTTGTTCTTTTTGCTTAGTATTCTCTTGGCTATCCAGGCTCCTTTTGGTTCCATATGAAATTTAAAGTAGTTTTGTCTTATACTGTGAAGAAAGTCAACGGTAGCTTGATGGGGATAGCATTGACTCTATAAATTACTTTGGACAGTAAACTAATTTTTACTATATTGATTCTTCCTATCAATGAGCATAGAATGTTTTTCCATTTGTTTATGTCCTCTCTTATTTCCCTGAGCAGTGGTTTGTAGTTCTTCTTAAAGAGGTTCTTCACATTTCTTGTAAGTCGTATTCCTAGGTATTTGATTCTCTTTGTAGCAATTGTGACTGGGAGTTCACTCACGATTTGGCTCTCTGTTTGTCTATTACTGGTGCATAGGAATGCTTGTGATTTTTGCACATTGATTTCGTATCCCAAGACTGTGCTGAAGTTGCTTATAAGCTTAAGGAGATTTTGGGCTGAGACGATGGGGTTTTCTAAATATACAACCATATCATCTGCAAACAGAGGCAATTTGACTTCCTCGCTTCCTGTTTGAATACCCTTTATTCATTTCTCTTGCCTGATTGCCCTGGCCAGAACTTCCAACACTATGTTGAATAGGAGTGGTGAGAGAGGGCATCCTTGTCTTATGCTGGTTTTCAAAGAGAATGCTTCCGGCTTTTGCCCATTCAGTGTGATATTGACTGTGGGTTTGTCATAAATAGCTCGTATTATTTTGAGATACACTCTGTCAATAACTAGTTTATTGACACTTTTTAGTAAGAAGGGGTGCTGAATTTTATCGAAGGCCTTTTCTGTATCTATTGAGATAATCGTGGTTTTTGTCATTGTTTCTGTTTCTGTGATGGATTACGTTTATTGATTTGCACATGTTGAACCAGCCTTGCATCCCAGGAATGAAGGCGACTTGATCATGGTGGATAAGCTTTTTAATGTGCTGCTTGATTCAATTTACCAGTTTATTTTGGATATTGGCCTGACATTTTCTTTTTTTTGTTGTGTCTCTGCCAGGTTTTGGTATCAGGATGATACTGGACTCATAAAATGAGTTGTGGAGGATTCCCCCTTTTTCTATTGTTTGGAATAGTTTCAGAGGGAATGGTACCAGCTCCTCTTTGTACCTCTGGTAGAATTTGGCTGTGAATCAGTCTGGTCCCAGGTTTTTTCTTGGTTGGTAGGCTATGAATTGCTGCCTCAATTTCAGAACTTGTTACTGGTCTATTCAGGGATTTGACTTCTTTCTGGTTTAGTCTTGGGAGGCTGTATGTGTTCAGAAATTTATCCATTTCTTCTAGATTTTCTAGTTTATTTGCATAGAGGTGCTTATAGTATTCTCTGATGGTAGTTTGTATTTCTGTGAGATCCACTTTATCATTTTTTATTGTGTCTTTTTGATTCTTCTCTCTTTTCTTCTTTATTAGTCTGGTCAGCCTTCTGTCTATTTTGCTGATCTTTTCAATAATCCAGCTCCTGGCTTCATTGATTTTTTGAAGGGTTTTTCATGTCTCTCTATCATTCAGTTCTGCTCTGATCTTATTTCTTGTCTTCTGCTAGCTTTTGAATTTGTTTGCTCTTACTTCTCTAGTTCTTTTAATTGTGATGTTAGGGTGTCAATTTTAGATCTTTCCCGCTTTCTCCTGTGGACATTTAGTGCTATACATTTCCCTGTAAACACTGCTTTAGCTGTGTCCCAGAGATTCTGGTATGTTGTATCTTTGCTCTTATTGGTTTTAAAGAACTTATTATTTCTGCCTTTATTTCCTTATTTACCCAGTAACCATTCAGGAGTAGGTTTTTCAGTTTCCATGTAGTTGTGCAGTTTGGAGTGAGTTTCTTAATTCTGAGTTCTAATTTGATTGCACTGTGGTCTGAGAGAATGTTTCTTATTATTTCCATTATTTTGCATTTGCTGAGGAGTGTTTTACTTCCAATTATGTGGTCAATTTTAGAATAAGTGTGATGTGGTGCTGAGAAGAACGTATATTATGTTGATTTGGGTGGAAAATTGTGTAGATGTATATTAGGTCTGCTTGGTTCAGAGCTGAATTCAAGTCCTGAATATCCTTGTTAGTTTTGTGTCTCATCGATCTGACTAATATTGACAGTGGGGTGTTAAAGTCTTCCACTATTATTGCATGGGAGTCTAATTCTCTTTGTAGGTCTCTAAGAACTTGCTTTATGAATCTCGGTGCTCCTGTATTGGGCACATATATATTTAAGATAGTTAATTCTTCCTGTTGCATTGATCCCTTTACCATTATGCAATGCCCTTCTTTGTCTTTTTTGATCTCTGTTGGTTTAAAGTCTGTTTTATCAGAGACTAGGATTGCAACCCCTGCTTTTTTTTTTGCTTTCCATTTGTTTGGTATATCTTCCTCTGTCCCTTTATTTTGCGCCTATGTCTGTCTTTGCATGTGAGATGGGTCTCCTGAATACAGCACACCAATGGGTCTTGACTCTTTATCCAATTTGCCAGTCTGTGTCTTTTAATTGTGGCATTTAGCCATTTACATTTAAGGTTAATATTGTTATGTGTGAATTTGATCTTGTCATTATGATGCTAGATAGTTATTTTGCCTGTTAGTTAATGCAGTTTCTTCATAGTGTGGATGGTCTATACAATTTGGTATGCTTTTGCAGTGTCTGGTACTGGTTTTTCCTTTCCATATTTAGGGCTTCCTTTGGGAGCTCTTGTAAGGCAGGCCTGGTGGTGACAAAATCTCTCAGTATTTGTTGTCTGTAAATGATTTTATTTCTCCTTCACTTTTTAAATTTAATTTTAATTTTATTTTATTTGAGACCAAGTCTCGATCTGTCACCCAGACTGGAATGCAGTGGTGCAATCTCAGCTCACTGCAAGCTCTGCCTCCCAGATTCACATCATTTTCCTGCCTCAGCCTCCAGAGTAGCTGGGACTACAGGCACCTACCACAACACCCAGCTAATATTTTGTATTTTTTAGTACAGATGGGGTTTCTCCTTTACTTTTGAAACTTAGTTTGGCTGGATATGAAATTCTGAATTGAAAATTCTTTTCCTGGCTGGGTGCTGTGGCTTATGCCTGTAATCCCAGCACTTTGGGAGGCCAAAGCAGGCAGATCACGAGGTCAGGAGATTGAGACCATCCTGGCCAACATGGTGAACCCTCGTCTCTACTAAAAATACAGAAATTAGCTGGACATGGTGGCAAGTGCTTGTAATCCCAGCTACTCAGGAGGCTGAGGCAGAATGGCTTGAGCCAGGGAGTTGGACGTTGCAGTGAGCCAAGATCACGCTGGTGCACTCCAGCCTGGCAACAGAGAGAGACTCCAGGTCACACACACACACACAAAAAAAAAAGAAAGAAAGAAAGAAAATTATTTTCTTTAAGAATACTGAATATTGGTCTCCACTCTCTTTTGGCATTTAGGGTTTCTGCAGAGAAATCTGCTATTATTCTGATGGGCTTCCCTTTGTGGATAACCTGACCTTTCTCTTTGACTGCCCTTAACATTTTTTCCTTCATTTCAACCGTGGTGAATCTGACAATTATGTGTCTTGGGGTTGCTCTTCTCGAGGATTATCTTTGTGGTGTTCTCTGTATTTCCTATATTTGAATGTTGGCCTGTCTTGCTAGGTTGGGGAAGTTCTCCTGGATAATATCCTGAAGAGTGTTTTCCAACTTGGTTCCATTCGCCCTGTATACCAATCAAATGTAGGTATACCAATCAAATGTAGGTTTGCCAATCAAATGTAGGTTTGGTCTTTTCACATAATCCCATATTTCTTGGCAGCTTTGTTCATTCCTTTTCATTCTTTTTTCTCTAATCTTGTCTTCACATTTTACTTCATTAAGTTGATCTTCAATCTCTGATATCTTTTCTTCCACTTGATCAATGTGGCTATTGATACTTGTGTATGCTTCAGGACGTTCTCATGCTGTGTTTTTCAGCTCCATCAGGTCATTTATGGTCTTCTTTAAACTGGTTATTCTAGTTAGCAGTTTCTCTAACCTTTTTTCAAGGTTCTTGGCTTCCTTGCATTGGGTTAGAACATGCTCCTTTAACTTGAAGGAGTTTGTTATTACCCACCTTCTGAAGCCTACTTCTGTTAATTCATCAAACTCATTCTCCTTCCAGTTTTGTTCTTTTGCTGGGGAGGAGTTGTGATCATTTGGAGGATAAGAGGCATTCTGGATTTTGGAATTTTGAGCCTATTTGACCTGTATTTTCCTTACCTTTGTGGATTTATCTACCTTTGGTCTTTGATGCTGGTGACTTTCGGATGGGGTTTCTGTGTGGGCATCCTTTTTGTTGATGTTGATGCTATTCCTTTCTGTTTGTTAGTTTTTCCTTCTGACAGTCAGACCCCTCTGCTGTCGGTGCTGGAGCTTGCTAGAGGTCCACTCCAGACCCTGTTTGCCTGGTTATCACCAGCAGAGGCTGCAGAACAGCAAAGACTGCTGCCTGTTCTTTGCTCTGGAATCTTTGTCTCAGAGGGGCATCCACAGATGCCAGCTGGAGCTCTCCTGTATGAGGTCTGTTGACCCCTGCTAGCAGGTATCTCCAGTCAGGAGACACAGGGGTCAGGGACCCACTCGAGGAGGCAGTCTGACCCTTAGCAGAGCTCAAGCACTGTGCTGGGAGATCTGCTGCTCTCTTCAGAGCCAGCAGGCAGGAACATTTAAGTCTGCTGAAGCTGCGCCCACAGCCGCCCCTTCCCCAAGGTGCTCTGTCCCAGGGAGATAGGAATTTTATCCATAAGCCCCTGTTTGTGGCTGCTGCCTTTCTTTCAGAGATGCCCTGCCCAGTGAGGAGGAATCTGGAGAGGCACTCTGGCTACAGCAGCTTTGCCTAGCTGCGGTGGGCTCCTCCCAGTTGGAACTTCCGGGCAGCTTTGTTTACACTGTGAGGGGAAAACTGCCTACTCAAGCTGCAGTAATAGCAGATGCCCCTCCAACCACTAAGCTCGAGTGTCCTAGGTTGACTTCAGACTGCTGTGCTGGCTGCAAGAATTTCAAGCCAGTGGATCTCAGCTTGCTGGGCTATGTAGGGGTGGGATCTGCTGAGCTAGACCACTTGGCTCCCTGGCTTCAGCCCCGTTTCCAGGGGAGTGAATGGTTGTGTCTCGCTGACATTCCAGGTGCCACTGGGGTATGAAAAAAA
>NW_012106764.1:1388532-1439011 GCF_000951045.1 Mandrillus leucophaeus
AAAAAAAAAAAAAAAAAAAACTCCTGCAGCTAGTTCAGTGTCTGCCCAAATGGCTGCTCAGTTTTAAGTGTGAAACCCAGGGCCCTGGTGGCATAGGCACCCAAGGAACTCTTGTGGTCTGCGGGTTGCGAAGATCATAGTAAAATAATAGTATCTGGGCCGAATACACCGTTCCTCATGACACAGTCCCTCACAGCTTCCCTTGTCTATGGGAGGGAGTTCCTGACCACTTGCACTTCCTGGGTGAGCTGATGCCCCACCCTGCTTCAGCTTTCCTTGGGCAGGCTGCACCCACCATCTAACCAGTTCCACTGGGATGAGCCAGGTACCTCAATTGGAAATGCAGAAATCACCTGCCTTCTACATTGTTCTTGCAGGGAGCTACAGACTGGCGCTGTTCCTATTCAGCCATCTTGCCAGCCACCCCCCAACATCATTTTTGAGAAGACTATCCTCTCCACGTTTTGTATTCTTGACACCGTTGTTGAACATTAGCTGACCATATATGCATGAGTTTATTTCAGGGCTCCCTATTCTGTTCCATTGGTCCATGTGTCTGCTTTTATGCCAGTATTATACTGTTTTATTATAGCTTTGTAATAAAATCTGAAGTCAGGACATGTGATGCCTCCAGCTTCCCTTTCCTTGCTTTGGCTATTTGGGGACTTTTTAAGTTTCGTATGAATTTTAGGATTGATTTTTCTTTTCCTGTAAAAAAAAAAAATTGCCATTGGGATTTTGATAAGAACTGCATTAAATATAGAGATTGCTTTGGGTAGCACAGACATTTTTTAAATATTAATTCTTTTAATCCATAAACATAGGATGTCTTTCTATTTGTGTCTTCTTAAATTTCTTTCATCAATGTTTTATAATTCTCAGCGTTAGTCTTTCATCTCTTTGGTTAATTCCTAAGTATTTTACTCTTTTTGTTGCTAATGTAAATGGGATTGCTTTTTATATTTCCCTTTCAGATAGTTGTTAGGGTATAGAAGTAATGCTGATATTTTTATGTGTTGATTTTGTATCCTGCAACTTTATTGAATTTATTAGCTCTATCAGCTTTTTTGTAGAGTCTTTAGGGCTTTCTATGTATATGATCATGCCAAATGTAAATAGAGATAATTTGATATTGTCCTTCCAATTTTAGATGCCTTTTTAAAATTTTGCCTGATTATTCTGGCTAGGTGATATGGTTTTGTATTAGTCACTTCTTACATTGATATAAAGTAATACCTGAGACTGGGTAATTTATTTAAAAAATGAGGGTTTGGCCAGGCACAGTGGCTCACGCCTGTAATCCCAGCACTTTGGGGAAGCCAAGGTAGGCAGATCACTTGAAGCCAGGAGTTCCAGACCAGCCTGGCCAACATGGCGAAGCCCTGTCTCTATTAAAGTACAAAAAAAATTACCTGGGTGCGGTGGTGGGCACCTGCAGCCCCAGCTACTTGGGAGACTGAGGCAGGAGAATCACTTGAGCCCAGGAGGTGGAAGTTGCAGTGAGTCAAGATCATGCTACTGCACTCCTGCCTGGGTGACAGAGTGAGACTCTGTCTCAAAAAAAAAAAAAAAAAAAAAAAAAAAGAGGTTTAATTTTAATTCACTGTTTTGCAGGCTGTAAGGGAAGGATAGTGGCATCTGCTTCTAGGGAGCGCTCAGGAAGCTTCCAATCATGCCAGAATCAAAGGGGGAGCAGGCATGTCACATGTCAAAAGCATGGGTGGGGAGATGCTGCACACTTTTAAATGACCGGATCTCATGAGAACTCACTATCACAGAGAGAGTACCATGAGGGATGGCGCTAAACCATTCATGAGAAATCAGCCTCCATGATCAAATCACCTCCCACCAGGCCCCACTTCCAACACTGGGGGCTACATTTCAATATGAGATTTGTGTGACGACACACATCCAAACTATATTAGGTTTTCATGTTTGTCCCCTCCAAGCCTCACGTTGAAATGTGATTCCCAATGTTGGAGGTGGGGCTTGGTAAGAAGTAATTGGATCATAGGGGCATATCCTTCATGTATGATTTAGCACCATCCCCTTGGTGATAAGTGAGTTCTTGCTCAAGTAGTTCACATGAGATCTGGCTGTTTAAAAGAGTCTGGGGCCTCCCCCTTCTCTCTCTCTCTTGCTCCCTTTCTTGCCATGTGGCACTGCCAGCTCTCCCTTCGCTTTCTGCCATGATTATGAGCTTCCTGAGGCTCTCACTAGAAGAAGATGCTGAAGCCATGCTTGTACAGCCTGCAGAACCATGGGCCAATTAAACTTCTCTTTATAAATTACCCAATCTCAGGTGTTTCTTTATAGCAATGCAAAAACAAACTAACACACTGGAACTTCCAGTAGAATGCTGAATAGCAGTGGAGGGAGTGAGCATCTTTACCTTGTTCCTAATCTTAGAGGAAAAGTTTTAAGCTTTATCCAGTTGATTATGTTAGTGGTGGGTTTTTTATATATAGCCTTTATTGTGTTGACATAAGTTTCTTGTATATCTATTTTGTTTAAAGTTTTTATCATAAAAGTTTGTTGAATTTTGTCAAGCGCTTTTTCTGCATATATTGAGATTATCATATGTTTTTTGTCTCTCATTCTGTTAATCTATATCACATTGATTTATTTTGGTATGCTGAACCATCCTTGCATCCCAGGGATAAATATCACTTGGTTGTGGTGTATGATCCTTGTAATATGCCATTGAATTCAGTCTGCCACTATTTTATTGAGGACTTCCACATCTATGTTAATCAGAGATACTGGCTGTTTTCTTTTCTTGAAGTGTCTTTGGAATTGGGTCACAATGATGCTAGCCTCAGAAAGTGAGTTTGGGAGTGTTTTCCCTTTTCTAATTATTGAAAGTTTAAGAAGCATTAGTATTAGTTCTCCTTTAAATGTTTGGTATAATTTACCCATGAACCCATTTAGTCCTGAGCCTTGTTGGAAGGTTTCTAATTAGTGATTCTGTCTCCTTATTTGTTATTGGTCTGTTTAGGCTCTTTTCTTCTTGATTCAGTTTTGTTATGTTGTAAGTTTTTAGGAATTTATCCATTTATTATAGGTTATCTAATTTACTGATGTTTAATTATTCATAATAGTACCTTATGAGTCTTTTAATTTATGTGTTACCTGTTGTAATGTCTCCTCTAATTTCTGACTTAATTTTTGAGTATTCTTTTTCTTAGTCTGCTGATTTATCTTTTCAAAAAACCGATTCTTTGTTTTGCTGAATATTTTGTATTGTTTTTCTATCCTCTATTTTGTTTATTTCTGCTCTAATCTCTATTTCCTTCTGCTAAATTTGTGTTTAATTTGTTCTTTTTCTATTCCTTGAGTTGTAATGTTAGGTTGTTTATTTGAAATATTTCTTCTTTAGTGTAGGCATTTAACACTATAAACTTCCCTCATTTTTTTTTTGTCTGTTTTGCTGTTTTTTGTCTGTGTTGTGGTTCTTTTGTTCGTTTCTTCCTGTCTTCTGTTACTTATTTTTTGTAGTGATTTAGTTTGGTTATTTTTTCTTTATCTTTTGTGTATCTACTTAAGGTTCTTTTCCTCCGAGGTTTCCATGAGGCTTCAATATATTTTTGTGTTTATAAACATTTATTTTAGTAACAATTTAAGCTCAATTGCATACAAAATGTTTACACTTTTACACCTACCCACACGTACTTTTTTTTTTTTTTTTTTTGAAACATGGTATTGCTCTGTAACCCAGGCTGGAATGCAGTGGTGCAATCACAGCTCACTGTAGCCTCAACCTTCAGGGCTCAAGCTATCCTTCCACCTCAGCCACCCAAATGGCTGGGACCACAAGTGCATACCACCACGCCTGAAAAATTTTTGTATTTTTTGGGAGAGCGGGTTTCACAATGTTGCCCAGGCTCGTCTCAAATTCCTGAGCTCAAGCAATCTTCCTGCCTTGGCCTCCCAATGTGCTGGGATTACAGATGTGAGCCATCATGCCTGGTCAACTTTGTGTTCTTGAAGTCAGAATTTACTGCTTTTTATATGGTGAATATGTTATCTAATTTTTGTGGTTATAATTATTCTTAATGCTTTTGTCTTTTTGGCTTTTAGGATTATGGGTAATCTGCACACCATCATTACAGTGTTATGTTATCCTGTATTTGACACTCTCTCTATATATATACACACACACACAAATATATATAATTTACATTTAATTATATAATCTATTATATATACACTTACATTTATCAGTAAGATTTATGCATTCATATGCTATTATGTTTCTATTTAGCATGGTTTCTATTCCATTGGAAATAGAAAATATTCTATTCTGTTGGAAAATGTTTTAAAAGCATTTCTTGTAATGGAGGGTTACGGGTGACCAACTCCTTCGGATTTTATCTGGGAAATACTTTATCTCTCTTCATGTTTAAAGGACAGTTTTGCAGTGGATAGCTTTTGTTGTTGTTGTTGTTTTCTTTTTTCCTTTCAGTGCTTTGCTTATATAAACCTATTCTCCTGGCCTGCAAGGTTTGTTGAGAAATGAACTGATAGTAATATAGAGGTTCCCTTGTATATGACAAATTGTTTTTCTCATAATGTTTTTAACATTCTTTGTCTCTGATTTTTGATAGTTTAATTATAATGTCTCTCAGTGTAGATTTCTTTTATGTTCAACCTATTCAGGGTTTTATGGGTGTCTTGAATCTGGATGTCTATTTCTTTTCCCAGATTTTCAAAATTTTCAGTTATTATATCTTTAAATAAGCTTCTCTCCTTGTTTTCATTTCCCCCTTGGGAATTCTCATTATGTATATACTGATTTACTTGATAATGTGTTACAAAAATCCCCTCTGCTTTCTTTACTCTTTTTCATTCCTTTCTCTTTTTTCTCCTGCAACTGGGTAGCTTCAAATAACCTGTCTTCGAGAACACACTTTTCTTCTGCTTAATCGAGTCTAATGTTGAAACTTTCTAATGTTTTCAGCTCAATTGTTAAATTCTTCAGCTCCAGAAATTGTTTCTTTTGTATTTCAATAGGTTTTTGGGGAAATGGGTGGTGTTTGGTTACATGAATAAGTTCTTTAGTGGTGATTTCTGAGATTTTGGGGTACCTGTCATCCAAGCAGTGTACACTGTACCCAATGTATAGTCTTTTATCCCTCATCCCCTGACCCCAACATTTTCCCTGAATCCCAGTCCATTGTATTTTTCTTATTACTGTGTAGTATTCCATATACACATACCACATTTTCTTTATCCTCTTGCTGATTAAGGGCATTTGGGCTGGTTCCATATTATTGCAATTGCAAATTGTGCTGCTTTAAACATGTGTGTGCAGGTACCTTTTTCATATTATTACTTCTTTTCCTCTGGGTAGATACCCATAAGTGGGATTGCTGGATCAAATGGCAGATCTATTTTTAATTCTTTAAGAAATCTCCACACTGTTTTCCATAGTGGTTGTACTAGTTTACATTCCCACCAACAGTGTTAAAGTGTTCCCTTTTCACCACATCCATGTCAACATCTATTTTTTTTTTTATTATTATGGTCATTCTTGCAGGAATGATGTGGTATTGCATTGTGGTTTTGATTTGCATTTCCCTGATAATTAGTGATGTTGAGCATTTTTTCATGTTTGTTACCTGTTTGTATATTTTCTTTTGAGAATTGTCTATTCATGTCCCTAGCCCACTTTCTGATGGGATTGTTTTGTTCTTGCTGATTTGATTGAGTTCCTTATAAATTCTGGATATTAGTCCTTTGTTGGATGTACAGATTGTGAAAATTTTCTCCCACTCTGTGGGTTGTCTGTTTACTCTGCTGAGTATTTCTTTTGCTGTGCAGAAGCTTTTTAGTTTTATTAAGTCCCATCTATTTATCTTTGTTTTTGTTGCATTTGTTTTTGGGTTCTTGGTCATGAAGTCTTTGACTAAGCCATGTCTAGAAGTGGTTTTCCAATGCTATCTTCTAGAATTTTTATGGTTTCAAGTCTTAGATTTAAGTCTTTGATCAATCTTGAGTTTATTTTTCTATAAGGTAAGAGATGAGGATCCAGTTTCATTCTTCTACATGTGGCTTGCCAAGTATCCCAGCATCATTTGTTGAATAGGGTGTCCTTTCCCCACTTTATGTTTTTGCTTGCTTTGTCCTTCTTTGTCTTTACTGTTGCTTTAAAGTTTGTCTGATATAAGAGTAGCTACTCCTGCTCACTTTTGGTGTCCATTTGCATGAAATATGTTTTTCCACCCCTTTACCTTAAGTTTATGTGAGTCTCTTGAGGATAGCATATACTGGTTGGTGAGTTCTTATCCATTCTACCATTCTGTATCTTTTCAGTCGAGCATTTAGGCCATTTACATTTAATGTTAGTATTGAGAAGTGAGGTGTTATTCTAGTCATCATGCTATTTCTTGCCTGAATATCATGTTGTTGTTTTTAATTGTGTTATTGTTTTATAGATTCTGTGAGATTTATGCTTTAAGGATATTCTATTTTGGTGCATTGCAAGGATTTCTTTCAAGATTTGGAGCTCCTTTTATCAGTTCTTGTAGTCCTGGCTTGGTAGTGTCAAATTCTCTCAGCATTTTCTTGTATGAAAATGACTATTTTTCCTTCCTTTATGAAGCTTAGTTTCACTGAATACAAAATTCTTGGCTGATAATTGTTTTGTTTCAGGAGGTTAAAGAGAGGACCACAATCCCTTCTAGCTTGTAGGGTTTCTCCCAAGAAATCTGCTATTAATCTGATAGGTTTACTTTATAAGTTACCTGATGTATTTGCCTCACAGCTCACAGCTTAGTTTTGCCTTTAGATAACCTGATGAGTATATGGCTAGGCAATGATCTTTCTGTAATTCATTTGCCAGGTGTTCTGTGAGCTTCTTGTATTTGAATTCCTAGATCTCTAACAAGGTTGGGGGAGTTTTCCTCAATTTTTTCCTCAAACATGTTTTCCAAACATTTAGATTTATCTTCTTCCTCAGGAAAACCAAATATTCTTAGGTTTGGTCATTTAACATAATCCCAAACTTCTTGGAGGCTTTGTTCATTTTTTTAAAAATCTTTTTTCTTTGTATTTGTCAGATTGGGATAATCTTAAAGTCTTGTCTACAAGCTCTAAAGTTCTTTCTTCTATTTGTTCGATTCTATTGCTAAGACTTTCCAGTGTATTTTGCATTTCTCTAAGTGTGTCCTTCATTTCCAGAAATTGTGACTGTTTTTAGTTTATGTTATCTATTTCATTGGAGATTTTTCCATTTGTATCTTATATCAGATTTTTTTTTCTGTAAGTTGGACTTCCCATTTCTCTTGTCTTGACTGGCTTAACAGTTGACCTTCTGAAATCTTTTTTTTTTTTAGACAGTCTTGCTCTGTTGCCCAGGCTGGAGTGCGGTGGTGTTATCTCGGCTCACTGCAAGCTCTGCCTCCCGGTTCATGCCATTCTCCTGCCTCAGCCTCCCTAGTAGCTGGGACAACAGGCGCCCTCCACCATGCTCAGCTAATTTTTTTTTTTACTTTTAGTAGACACAGGGTTTCACTGTGTTAGCCAGGATGCTCTCGATCTCCTGACTTCATGATCCGCCCGCCTCAGCCTCCCGAAGTGCTGGGATTACAGGCGTGAGCCACCGTGCCCAGCCCTGAATTCTTTTTCTGGCAATTTAGAGGTTTTGTCTTGGTTTGGAACCATCCATGGTGAGCTAGTGTGATCTTTTGGGGGTGCTAAAGAAACTTGTTTTGTCATATTTCCAGAATTGTTTTTCTGGTTCCTTCTCATTTGGGTAGTCTATGTCAGAGGGAAGATCTGGGACTCAAAGGCCGCTATTCAGATCCTTCTGTCCCACGGGGTGCTCCTTTTATGTGATGCTCTCCCCTTTCCCCTACAGATGGTGCTTCCTAAGAACCTAACTATAGTGATTTTTACTTCTCTTCTGGATCTAACCACCCAGCAGAGCTACCAGGCTCCAGGCTGGTAGTGTTGAGTGTCTGCCAAGAGTCCTGTGATGTGATCCATCTTCAGGTCTCTCAGCCATGGATACCAGCAGCTACTCCAGTGGAGGCAGCAGGGGAGTGAAGTAGACCCCATGAGGGTCTTTGGTTGTATTTTTGTTAAGTTCACTGGTTTTGTGTTGGCCTCCAGCCAGGAGGTGGCACTTTCAAAAGCTTATCAGCTGTGGTTGTATGGGGAGGATCATGTGGTAGGCAGGGCCATAGAACTCCCAAGAGATTATGTCCCCTGCCTTTGGCTACCAGGGCGGGTAGAGAAAGATCATCAGGTGTGGCCAGGGTTAGGCATGTCTGAGCTCAGACTCTCCTTGGGCTGGGCTTGCTGCAGCTGTTGTGGGGGATGGGGGTGTGGTTCCCAGGCCAGTTATGTTCCCAGGGGGGATATGGCTATCTCTGCTACATCACACAGGTCACCAGGGAAGAGGGGGAAAGTCGGCAGCCACAGGCCTCAACCAGCTTCCACACAGCTCACAGACCAAAAGGCTAGTCTCACTCCCACTGTGCCCACCTGCCCCCCTCACCCAAGTTTATTTCCAGGCAGCCGGTGAGCAGGGCTGAGAACTTGCCTCAGGCTATAAGCTTCCCAGCTGAGAAAGCAAGCAGACTCACAGTTCCTTGGCTGTCCCAGGGAGCCTGCAGTGGCAGTCCACTTCCTTCAGAGGGTCTGTGGATTCTCTAGGCTTTCCTGGTATGTTCCTGCAGTAGTTCTAAGAGCAAGAGTTCATGCTGTGGCTCTCCACACACTGCTCTATCCATCAAAGTGGAAGCTCCAAATTAGTCCTGCCTCCTAGTCACCATTTTCCCCTGTTGCTTCTTTTTTTATGTTTATGGTTTTTTCAAATCTCTTTGTTGAAGTTGTCATTTTGTCCCCGTTTTCCTAATTTTGTTATATTATTTACCTGGGTTGTATTGTAGCTCACCAAACTTCTAAAGGACAATTATTTTAAATTATTTAGCAGATAACTCATGAATGCCCATTTCCTTGGGGTCAGTTACTATGTTTGTGTTCCTTTGGTGGTGTCATAGTTTTCTGAATTTTCATACTTCTTTTATCTTTGCATTGGTGTCAGTGCATTTGAAGCAGCACTTACCTCTTCCAGACCATCTTTGGTAAGAAAAGTTCTTCACTGAGAGGGGGAGCAGAAATATGCTGTGACACTGAGTCTAGTGGCATGTCAAGTGCCAATTGCAGTAACCTATCACAGCTCTGTGTCCAGGAGGGACAGGAGCGGTGGCACAGGAGCTGAAGTAGCCAGCGTCCACAACATTTGGCAACTATGTAGTCCTCAGCTGTGAATGTTGTGGGGGTTTTGTGGTGCCCATGAGGGCTGCTGGGGTCCTTAGTGGTGCCACTGGGTATAACAGCAAGTGAACCTGCATAGATAATGCCAAAGTTGGCAGTGAAGACTGGGGAGAGCTAGGGGTGCACACAATAGGAGAGTTGCTGGCATGTGTGCCTGTGGCACTGACGACCAAGACCAGCAGCAGGTGTATATGTGGTGGCAAGAGGTGGCCATGGGCAGGCATATGTGCACCAAGCAGTGCAAACCACCTGTGCATATGTGGCTGCAACAGCCAAAGCCAATAGCAGGCATATGTGCGGTCGTGAGAGCTGGGTAAGGGCATGCACGGAGTGGTGCAAATAAGCAGTGCTTCCATGCACTGTGGTTAACAGCCAGGGTCAGTTGTGTGCATGCACATGCCCAAGAGAGTTGGTCACAGATGAATGTGGTGGTTAAAACTGGGGCTAGTGGGTGGGTGCCAACTGCAGCCATGCATGCAGTGACTGCACTGGTTCCCAGGGTTTGGGTGCCCACAGAGGCGCTGGCTGGGGCAGCTCCACTGGAGGTAAAAATAGCCTAGTCATCTGGGGTCCATAAAGGAGAAAGCCATGGGAATTCCGAGCCAACTGGGAGGTCTTCAGTGGAGAAGGGTACTGGGGTCATCTGAACACCAGGTGAATCATGATATCCCCTGCCACATGGCTGACACAATGCCCTCTGTCCTTCTTCTTTATTCCTAGCTGCTTCCAGTTAGCCTGCTAGCAGCTATGCCAGTCTTCCCAGGAATTTGAGTGGGATAAAACCAATGTGGATCTTTTGGGCAGTACTCACAAAGTGTGAAGAAGCTGGACACTCACCTTGCTCTCATTTTCACCTGTGAGGGTAACACTTGGTAATGAGCTGTGCTAGCCTGACGGATGGTATGATAAAGATAAAATGAGACTTCTTCATACCCATTCTGTGTGGTTATTGTTTTTGTTGTTGTTGTTTTGGTTTGGTTTTGCTTTGCTTTTTTGCTCTATTATGCTGCCGCAGCTTCTTATCTGGACTCCAAAGCCCTCCCACAGCTATTTCCATTCCTGGATGTCTATCAAATTGCTGTTTGTGGGGTTGAGGGCCAGGGTCTCCTACTCTACCATCTTATTGATAACACTCCCTTCTTGAATGTCTTATATGTTTTTCCCCTCAAAAGCAGAAGTAATTTGGTAATGAGAGTAATGTTAAGTTACTGTTAAGTAATGCTAAGTTAATGTTGATGTTAAGTAACTTTATTAACTTTTAGAGAACAGTATATCAGCTGATATCTGTTCAGTGTTAGCTTATTTCCTTCTTACTTTACAAACCTTAGTAAGTGGATTTTCTAAGGCTTATGTTATCCAAGACAGCTAGAAAGAATATCAACTAATTTCAATTATTATCCCTCAAGTAAATGCCAGTCTCTCCCCGACCCCCATATACACACACTCTGATTGGGAACTGTGTTTTTGTTTATCTCTGGTTATCATTCAATGTCTTGCAGATTGCCTGGAATATTTTGTGAATAGGCGAACAGTCACAAGTACTGATTATCTGAGGAAACATCATATAAACTCAAAGTATATCATTCAGTGATAATAAACACATTAACAAAATGTTGGATTTTCTCTCTTACCTCTTCATTTTGTACATTGAAAGTGTAGCTAGTTAAGAGGAGGAGGATTTCTTTCTTAATTATTTTGAGCTCTGTCACCCAGGCTGGAGTGCAGTGGCACAATCTTGGCTCAATGCAGCCTCCACCTCCCAAATTTAAGTGATTTTCCTACCTCATCCTTCCAAGTAGCTGGGACTACAGGTGCATGCCACTACACCTGGCTGATTTTTGTATTTTTAGTAGAGACAGGGTTTCACCATGTTGGCCAGGCTGGTCTCAAATACCTGACCTCAGGTGATCTGTCCACCTCGGCCACCCAAAGTGCTGGGATTACAGGCGTGAGCCACTGCACCCGGCTGTCTATCTTATTTTTAAAAGGGCTGCCCTCAAACTATCTCACTACCACCAGAGCCTCCTTAATTAGCAAAACATTCAATTACTCGAGGTCCAGCACTCTCAGGGTGCCTATTATGGTCACATATAAAGTAATACAAAAACAAAAAGTAGAGTTTCATTTATTTTTATCTGACTTCATTATTTTTATCTGACTTCAAAATGTGTTTTGTATTCTTGAGTTCTCCCAAGTTCTAGATATTTATTCTTAACTGACTGGATATTTTAAACTCCACCTCCACCCCTGTAAAATCTGATCAATATTTACTTTATTCCACCTTGTTTTCCTATTCTCAAAAGTCCCTCAATCTTTCAACATTCAGCTCAATGCTCACCTCTTCTAATGCTGCTCTAAACTTCTTTGTAGTTCTCTTACTGCATTAGTCATATTCTACCACAGTATTTGCAACCTTGCACACCACTTCTGGCTAAAGCACTTGGAGGAGTTTCCTGAACAATCATGCTTCCTCCCATTTTCATGCCTCTGCATGTTCTGTTTCATCAAGCTAGAACGCCTTTATCCCCATTCTTGCATTTTCATACCACAGAAGTCACCAAACCACTGCAAATGTTTAAATACACTGTTTTTGTTTTCACACTTTTAAAGATACATTTAAAAATTATATACCCTCTATTTCTAACATAGTTCTTAATATATATGTGATGAATATATAGATGAGGCTTGAATGTATAACTTGCCTAAGATCCTAAGGTAAGATAAAGATCAACACAGTAATTGTAAAATGGTACGTTCACTTTGAAAAACAATTTGGTAGTTCTTCAAAATGTTGAACATAGTTTCCATAGGACCCAGCAAGTCAACTCCTAGATGTGTACTCAGGGGAAATAAAATCATATGTCCACACAAAAAACTTGTATACAAGTGTTCAGAGCAACATTTCAGAATACCTAAAAAGTGGAAACAACCAAAATATCTTATCAAGTGAATGTATAAACAAACTGTGGTATATTCATATGATGCATTATTATTTAGTAATAAAAAGGAATGAAGTATTCATACATGTTACAACATGCATGAACTCTCAAAATATTTTGCTAAGTGAAAGAAGCCAGATACAATAGGTCACATGTTATATGACTCCATTTATATGAAATATCCAGAATAGGCATAGAGACAAAAAGCATATAGTGGTTTCCAGGAGTTCTGGGGAGGAGGTAGTGGGAAGTGATCACTAATGGTTACAGGATTTCTTTTGGGAATTATAAAATATTCTATAATTAGTGAGTGGTTATTGTTGCACAACTCTGAGAATAGAGTAAAAACCACTTAATTGTATACTTTTTCAGAGTGAATTATATCTCAATAAAGTTATTACTAGTAAATGAACACAATAATGAAAATTCTCTACTTGTTCCAGATTTTTAATCAGGGGCTTAATCTTTGGAAGTCAGAAAACAACTCTGCCTGCCTAGAACTTCCTGATCATACATATTAATTGTACAATTACGAAACGTCAAAGGATCATTCTAAATTAACCCTTTTATCATCTTATTGGTGAGAAAACTGAGCTCCAAGAAGCATAAATGACTTACATAAGGTTATATAACTAGCCAGTAGAACCAAGGAAGAGTCTCATTCCAATGATTCATCTTTATTTATTTGTTGATTTTGACATTTTCCTAAATACCCAGGTTTTTTATAATTTAAAGAAAAAAATTAAAAAATAAAAAGAAAAGCCTATTTATCTTTTATATTAACTCCAATAATTATTTCTAGATTTGTGGGAAATACAGAAAAAAAGGCTACGAGAATAAACTGCACCTTTCTGCTCCTGTGAATGAGAAAAGACAACTATTAGTACTTAAAGGTTTTACTCTTTAAAAACAATACAGCATAAGCACTCATAGTAATAGTTAAGAGCAACATGGACCACTCTTTCCTCCTAGGGAACAGAAGATAATCAGACACTTAGCAAAGATGTTATTAGTATCCGGAAATTTGCCCCCAACTTTCAGAAAGACACTAACCTTAATCCATAGGAAAACATCTTTCGGAATATTAGTTTCTAAAGTTTCCCTTTCAGCCCTACTTTTTGCAGCCTTTGTCACAGCCAATGGCAGATACAAGTGCAATAAGTAATTTCTGTGGTACTTACTCACTTGGGAGATTTTGGTGACAGTAAAACATTTTCTTTGAAAGTCATGTTTGTTCTTTTCACCAAACAGCAACTCTTAAACAAAAGAATTTTCATTTTCCCAAAGAAAATCATTGAGAATACAATTTTTTCAAAAAGAGCATTATTCAATGTTGACCCTCAAAAGCTGATTGTAAAATACCTCATCATATAATCTACAGCCAGAGGGTAACTCATCAATTGTGTAGTCCAGCATTTCCATAACCTAGGTATCCACATGTACCTGAGGATTACATTGGCAGGTAGTGTGAGGAGCTAGGGGAATGGGGGATGGTGGCCAGAATAACAAATAGTGTCACATGCTAAATTTAGTTTAGAAAATTCTGAGTTAATTCAATAAATATTTAAGGAACATCAATTACAGGCCAGGCTCTCTACTAGATGCAGAGCAAAACAGTTTTATACCAGAATTTTCTTAAAGCCTCTAACAGGCTAGTGTTCACAAATGAGCATAGTGACTATACATCCTAGTTTGCTGTAGACAACCCCAGTTTACAGGCACTATTCCAGCATTAAGATAATCTTTTTACTTTTATAATCCTACATATGACTCTCTAAGAGGTGTGTGTGTGTGTGTGTGTGTGTGTAGCAAACAGATTTTCCTAAACTTCGAAGACCAATTACACACTTATATCCACATTCCTACAATCGTCTCCTAAAACAGTGGTCTGGGTCCATGGAACATAGTTTGGGGTCTACTACATTCTCATCATTTGATAGCTGAGGAAACAAAGGATCTGAGCATTAAATAGACTCAGCTAGAAAATGGCAGACATGGGACACTAAAGCCTAGGACTCCTGGCTCATAGAGATGGCTCTAATGCCCTTTCTGATGTATCACAGACTGTGATACTAAAGCATCCTTAACATGATGTTAACAAGTTCTACGACAAAAATAAGTCACCAAGTTTCACATTTTAATTTCATTTTAAAGGAAGTTCATTTTGTTCTTTTTCAATCATAACTGTAAAATTAATCAAAAACAGAGTCAATGAGAAAACACTATCTTTTAGTCAACTCTAATACTATCTTTTAGTCAACTCTTCAAGACTATAAGCCCAGTTCACTTACTCCTACTCTCTTCTTTCCCTCCCCTCACTCTCTAGTAAATATAAAGTAGTTGATTTCTTTGTATCTTCATAGTATCATTGGCTTTACAGGTGTGTGTTGGGGTTGGGGAGAAGAAGTTAATTCTATCCATCAATCAACAACATTTTCAGTGTCTACCACAAAGTGTTCTGCTATAATATTTTACTCGCATTGTGGTTCCAAGTGTTTTTTTAAAGTTAGGATACTATAATACTGTCTTGGGCCATATAGTACTTACACAAATTCCAAGGAGTCAAATTACAATATAATTCCATTATTATTTTTGAGTTTCTATAAGCTTACTAACAGAGGCAATTTTCTGATTCTGGTTGCACCAAAAGGTATGGCCCTAGAAAAAAAATCATGGAAAGAATTTTATCTTTAAAAATTAGTTATTCAAATTTTCGATCATCCATGGCCACTGATATTTCTAACTAACTGCTATGCATTATAAGCAACTTAGGTGGTTCTTCCAGAGAAAAAGGAGTGAATGATCATATAGTCTTTAAAAAGAAAACCTATGAGCTAAGAAATATAATAGTCTGTTCTAAAAAAGGAAAAAGTAGAAAATGTTAGTGAAAGCAGGGTTTAAACCCTTAGGAAATTCATTCTTGTATAGGATATCATTTTGTTCATCACCAAGAAAAGGTAGTCAATATTAATTAAATCTTACACAGGCAAGATAACCAGTTAAGCAGATGAAAAGAAAACTGCAAGGTGAGTAAGGCAAAAAAAAAAAGGAAACATTTCTAGAAAGGAACTATTCTTGGATTTGCAGATGAGATGTACATGTAACAGAATATCCTTGTCATATATTGGAAATTGTGATTGTGTGACAGAGCTCTAATATTTGCAACACAGCAGACTCTTCTGTAATAATTATTTTAAAAGGCTTGCCTATGATAATTTACCATTTGAAGTAATGAACTTATTCAAGTATAACTATTGTACCTAGTTATAATCCCATTTGTTTTTTTTTTTAAAAAAAGGAATACAGATATTGATCACATCAAACATTTTCATTGAGAGGTTGACACGGACACTCATGCGTTTTATCGTGGATGGTCTCAGAAGCTTTCCTGTGTATGTGAAGCAGAACTACAGGCCTTTTTGTATAAGTTTCTGTACATTTTGTCCATGCTGTTCTCAAAGATGGGTCGGTGGGATTTTCCCTTATAAGAGGCTGCCCTGTTGGACCAGTATTCGCCATCATCCAAATGGAAAGTGCCACGTGGCTGCTGACATGAGCTATAAAAAGGGATATAAAAGATTCAAAATAATAATGAAACAAAATTAGAGATAGTACCATGTAAATCAAATATTTATTGAGTACTCTACGGCTATTTAATACTCTGCTGGGGCTGTAAAAAATAAAACACAGTAAGGCCTGTGCTTTCAGAGAGGGACATTTTAAAAGGGGAAGCAGAAGTATCTGTGTAAAACTGTTATAAAACAGTAAAATGAAAATTTTGTGTTAGAGTGAAAAAGGAATTCAGAGAACAGACACAGGTACAGCATAATAAAAGCAGAACACAGGTGGCCTGGTATGGCCAGTATAAGAATGCACAGCTTGGGCACAGTGGCTCATGCCTGTAATCCCAGTACTTTGGGAGGCCAAGACGGGCAGATCACCTGAAGTCAGGAGATCGAGACCAGCCTGACCTACATGGAGAAACCCCATATCTACTAAAAAAAACAAAATTAGCTGGGTGGGGTGGCACTTGCCTACAACCCCAGCTACTCGGGAGGCTGAGGCAGGAGAATCGCTTGAACCCAGGAGGCGGAGGTTGCAGTGAGCTGAGATCGCACCATTGCACCCCAGCCTGGATAACAACAGCAAAACTCCATCTCAAAAAAAAAAAAAGAATACATAGTTGCTAAAAGTCAGGCACACCTGAAACTGAATTCCAGCTCAGTCTTTTATAAGCTGTGAGACCTGGGGCAATTTATTTAACTATCCAGAGTCTCAGCTTCCTTAACTTTAGTTTTACAGGATTGTTTTAAAATTTAAACGTAGAAGTTATTAAATAAGAAACACTAAACTAGGTACTTTATATCTATTTATGAATACATCTTACAACCTTTAGAAGTGGGTAGACATAGAAATTAAGACTCAGTGAAGTTAAGTGACTTGCCTAAGACTGCTCAGCTAGTAAGTGGCAAAATAAAAAAGACAATGTGTGTGCTCTAAGACACTTTCTACTATGCCATGCTGCTATTGCCCTCAAGGAGTAGAAAATTAGGCTAAATATGAACATTTGTGGAAAATGGAAACAAGGCAGAAGAGTTTCAAGTGAAAGGATCAACTGTAGTTTTGAGGGTCTTAAGGAAAAAAGAAGGTGGGAGGGAGAGAGAGCGAGCGAGCGCGTGCGAGAGCATGCACATGTAAGTGAGAGCAAGCCCATAGGAAGCTAATGAAATAGACTAAGACTGGGCTGGCTGTGATGAAGACAGAAAAGAAAAGGTAACTCTTTCTTAAGGATTAATAGCACTCTTCATGTTATCAGTGTTATAATTTTACTAACATAAACATTAAATTCTGGAATTACATTTTTTTATAGATAAAATGTTGAGTTTATTTTCTTATATAAATAATTGACTTTCTTCAAGGTCAATGAAATACTTTTTATAGATTAGACCTCCCAGGCCTGTTAGATTGTAAAGTTTCTTCCCGGACACACGCAACCTACAAACCAAGATTACACCATGAACAAATACAAAACCTGAATAGACCAATAATAAATAACAATAATGAAGCAGTAATAAAAAGTCTCCCATAAAAGAAAAGCCCTGGATCTCTGGCTTCACTGCTGAATTCTACCAAATATTTAAAGAAGAACTAACAAGAAGTCTACTCAAAATATCACAAAAAATTGAAGATATGAGAAAACTCATTTTACAAGGCTAGCATTACCTAGGTACCAAAACCAGACAAAAACAACAAAAAGAAACTACAGGCTAATATTCCTGATGAACATATGCAAAAATCCTCAACAGAAGATTAGAAAATTGAATTCAAAAACACATGAAAAAGATCATTCACCATGATCAGATGGTATTCATTCCAGGGATGCAAGGATGGTTCATTATGGGCAAATCAATAAATGTGATACATAATATCAACGGAATCAAAAACAAAAAAAATGTATAATCATTTCAACGGGTGCTGAAAAAGCATTCAATACAATTCAACATCCACTCATAATAAAACCCCTCCACAAACTGGGCACAGAAAGAACATACCTCAAAATGATAAAGGCCATATGTAATAAACTTACAGCTAATATTATACTGAATTGGAAAAAATGAAAAGCCTTTCCACTAAGATCTGAAATAGGACAAAGACGCCCACTTTTGCCACTTATATTCAACATAGTAATGGAAGTCCTAGTCAGAGCAATTAGGCAAGTGAAAGAAATAAAGGGGATCCAAATTGAAAAACAATAAGTCACATTATTCCCTTCTATAGAAAACATGATCTTATATTTAAAAAACATAAAGACTCTACCAAAAAAATTAAAATGAATAAACACATTTAGTAAGGTTGCAAAATAAAAAATTAACAGGCAATAATCAGCATTTCTATATGCCAAGAGTAAACAATCTGCAAAAGAGATCAAGAAAGCAATCCCATTTCCAATACTAAAAAAAAAAAAAAAAAATTCAGCCAAAAAAGTGAGATTGCTATGACAAAAACTATAAAACACTGATGAAATAAACTGAAGAGAACACAAGAAAATGGAAAGAGATCCATGTTCATCGATTGAAAGAATCAATATTGTTAAAATGCCTATACTACCTGAAGCAATCTAGAGTCAATGCAATCTCTATTAAAACACTAATGACATTCTACACAGCAACCATAGCAAAACAATCCTAAAATTTATTTGGGACTACAAAACAAACAAACAAACAAACAAACAAACAAAAAACAAAACAAAAGACTAGAATAGCCAAAGCAATCCTGAGCAAAAAGAACGAAGTTGGAGGCATCACATAACCTGACTTCAAATTAAACTGTGACGCTATAGTAACCAAAACAGCATAGTACTGCAATAAAAACAGACGAATAGATTAATGGAATAGAATACAGAATGAAGAAATAAATCCACACATTTACAGTAAACTCATTTTTGACAAAGGAACCAACCACATACATTGGGGAAAGGACAGTCTTTTCCAAAAATGGTGCTGGAAATACCAGATATTCATAGCCAAAAGATAAAAATATAATGCCTATCTCTCACCATATACAAAAATCGAACTAAAATGGATTAAATACTTAAATGTGAGACCTGAAAGGATGAAACTATTGAAGAAAATATTGGGGAAATGCTTTAGGATATTTATCTGGGCAAAGATTACTTGAGTAACATTTTAAAAGCATAGGCAACCAAGCAAAAATAAACAAATGGGATCACATCAAGCTAAACAGCTTCTGCACAGCAAAGGAAACAATAAACAAAGTAAAGAGATACAATACGTAACGGGAGAAAATGTTTGCAAACTACTCATCTGAGAAGAGATTAATAACCAGAATATATAAGAAACCGAGCAGCGGAAAAAAAAAATAATAATCTGATCTCTGATTTTAAAATGAGCAAAAGATCTGAATAGATATTTCTCAAAAGAAGAAAAAAAAATGGCCAAAAGATATATTTCTTAAATGCTCAATGTCACTAATCAAATCAAAACCACAGTAAGAAATCATCTCAATCCAGTTAAAATGGTTTTTATTAAAAAAGACAAAAAATAATGCACGCTGCTGAGGATACGGAGAAAGGAGACTGCTCATATACTGTTGGTGAGAATGTAAATTAGTATAGTCCACTAGGAAAAACAGTATGAAGGTTTCTCAAAAAAAAAAAAAAAAAAATAGAACTACCTTTTGATCCAGTAATCCTACTGCTGGGTATATATCCAAAGGAAATAAAATCAGCATATTGAAGAGACGTCAGTACTCCCATATTTATTGCAGCATTATTCACAATAACAAAGCTATGAAATCAACCTAAGTGCCCATTAGTGGATGAACGGGTAAAGCAAATGTGGGAAATAGATACAATGGAATATTATTCAGCTATTAAAAAATGAAATCTTTTCATTAGCAACAACATGGGTGGAACTAGAGGACATCATGTTAAGTGAAATAAGCCAGGCAAAGAAAAACAAATATCACATGTTCTCACTGATCTGCAGCAGCTAAAAAAGTTGACCTCACGGATGTGGAGAGTAGAATGGTGATTACCAGGGACTGGGAAGGGGAGGAGGGAATAGAGGGTGAAGAGAGGTTGGTTAAAGAGTAGAAAAATACAGTTATGAAGAAGGGATAAGTTCTAGAGTTTGATAGCTCAGTAGGGTGATCACAGTTAGCAAAAATTTGTTGTATATTTCAAAATAGGTAGAAGAAAGATTTGGAATGTTCCCAATATAAAGAACTGATTTACTACATGATTTGATTTACTACACATTGTATGCATGCATCAAAATATTATATGTACATTAGGAATATGTACAATTATGATGTACCAATTTATTGAAAAAAATGGAAAATTTAAATTACTCAAATTGAAACTGTTATGAATAATTTCATAATTGAAACATTTTTGTTGAGCATATCCCTACTGTCAATATCCTTAAAATTAGGCATAAACAAATAGAAAACAGTTTTTATCAATAGCTAGTTTTATAAAAGAACAGTGTTAAAAATTCCACATAACAGTCATAATAGAAGAGATAATATTCTAAACACAAATTTAAAATTATTTTTATCTTTATTTTTCTTATTTTGTTGCCAACTCCCATTTACATGAACCATCACTTCAGGCCTGGTCATTAAAATTTGGGCTAATGCTGAAATACAATAGTGATGTGAGAAACACACAACCATAGAGAGAATTTTAAATCTCCTGAAAACAGAAAAAATTTGAAATAAATGTAGAAGGTACTAAAAGGAAGAAGAAGCATCCTCTAGGGCCCTGGGAATTGGCAGGGCTATCATAACAAACGTCTAAAATGTATTAGAAGCCACACAATATAAAAGCAAGAAGGAAATCTTATGGGTAGTTGATTCCTTCCCTACTCAGCTCCCCAAACCAAAGATGTCAGAAATAAGGGGTCATTTATTCAGTTCTTGATAAGAGATTTCTTTCAAATGAGTTTCAACTTAAAGGTGATAGAAGACGTGAGACAACTATCGTAGATAAGCTGATACCTGGAAGATAACATAGCAAACTATATTTTCCCACTCTGCAATTCCTGTAGAAAAACACTGAACACCTGCTAGACCTCATGGCTGAAAACCTCAATGTGTATATAGACTTTAAAAAAAGTATTGAGTGACGAGCATAATTTTTCTTGAGGAAAAACACAAAGAAATAACTTATATCTCTTTATTAATGTTCTCTATTTGATTTTTATTAATGTTCTCTATTTGATGATTCATTGTCATACTTCAATTTTTTAACACGCTTTCCTTTAGCTTTGAATGTAGCTGCTTTGAAGTGTGCTGAATCTAACATCTCGAATTCCTCAGAGACAGTTTCCAGTAATTCATTGTTCACATATATGGGTCATACTTCTTTCTTTACATGTCTCAAAGTTTTTGTAGAAAACAATGTTTTAGATCTAGTTGAGACTGCAGAAACTCTGGCCTTTTCGATTCTTTGTTCAATGATTTGCCCGGACTGATACTGTGAATTGTTTCTTCACACTGCCCAGCTCCTTGTGTCTGTTTCTTTATTTTTTTAATTGTTGCTATTTTATTTTATAGGTTTAGGGGGTGCAAGGACAGTTTTGTTACATGAATATATTACATAATGGCGAATCAGAGCTTTTAGCTTTTAGTGTACTCATGGTTCAATAGTGAACGCTAACCAACAGGTATTTTTTCAACCCCATCCTACCTTTTAGAATCTCCAGTGTTTATTATACCTCTCTGTATGTCCTTGTGTACCCATTGTTTAGCTCCTATTTGCAATGAGAACATGTGGTACTTGTCTTGGCTTCTCAGGGGCTACCTACCCCGGAGTTAGCATAGCTTAGTGGCTAGCAAATGACTAGTAAGAGCCAGTAAACCTATAAGGCTTCCATATTTTGCCAATGGATCTATATGTGGCTTTGGTAGTATATTCAAAGTTTATCTAGTTTACAAGTCTGCCCTGCATTTTACTTTCTGCCTTCACAAGGCTTCACATTCAATCATAAATTAGTGGCTCATTAGGGCCTTCACCAATGTCTCTCATGCATATGTATAGCCTTATGCATAAACATAATCTTCTAGCCAACCAGGAATATGTAGAACTTGATATCAAGGCCAGCCAACTGTGGCTATCTTCTCTCAGATCTTTACTGTCTGCCCCAACCAGTATTAAAACTTCAGGCCTCCTCTGCTTGTTTGCCAGGTAGTACTAAAACTTCAGTTCTCCCTTCCTTGTTTGCCAACAAACCATTATTGTTTCTGTTAATGGAATTTCCCATGCTCTGCTCCATATAGTTAGTTATTTCTGGGAGCAGAGCTGCCAGTATTTCAACATGACTTCCCTAGTAGAACTTTTGGGATATGGAGCTGGGGAGTGGTAGATGGGGATGGAACCTCCAGGTTATAATGTCACAGGCTCTAACTGTTCTGATATTCAGTAAATTTTTTAAGTTAACTTTGAAATTGATACATAGTATTTGTACATATTCCTAAGGTACGTATGATATTTTGATGCATGCATACAACGTGTAGTGAATCAAATCATGGTAATTGGGATATCACCTCAAACATTTATCCCTTCTTTGTACTGGAAACATTCCAAATCTTTCTTCTAGCTATTTGGAAATATACAACAAATTTCTGTTAACTATGGTCACCGTACTGGGCTATCAAACTCTAGAACTTATCCCTTCCTCATAACTGTATTTTCTCTACTCATTAACCAACCTCTCTTCACCCTCTATTTCCTCCTCCCCTTCCCAGTCCCTGGTAATCACTATTCTACTCTCCACCTCCATGAGATCATCTTTTTCAGCTGCCACATATGAGTGAGAACATGCAATATTTGTCTGTGCCTGGCTTATTTCACTTAACACGATGTCCTCTAGTTCCGCCCATGTTGTTGCTAATGAAAAGATTTCATTTTTTAAAATAGCTGAATAATATTCCATTGTGTCTATTTCCCACATTTGCTTTACCCGTTCATCCACTTAGGTTGATTTCATAGCTTTGTTATTGTGAATAATGCTACAATAAATATGGGAGTGCTGATATTTCTTTAATATGCTGATTTTCTTTCTTTTAGGTAGTATAACCAGAAGATTTTCTTGATAAATGCTTCTCAATTTGTTATATGCTTTTGGTCAATTCCAGGAGTTCTTAAATTGTTGTTTTTGACAGTTCTGTTCAGTTTGTTTCTTTGGGGGGAAAAGGATTTGCTGAGCTCCTCGCTCAGTCATTCCAGAGATTCATGCAAACTTCTTCATGATGCCTGTGTCAAACAGCATCTGTAGAGGGTTGATAGTAAGTCAAGACTGCAAACTCTCTCTTGACTTCTACTGACAGAAACCTCAAGGCTGGCAAGAAGGTGATTACTTTGAGTGTAGTTCCTCTAATCTTTGAGATGAAAAGCAGAACGGGAGGACTTCTTGGCCTAGTACATAATATTACTTGAGGATAAAACTAAAATAATATCCTAATCATTTCAATAGCTTCTGGATCTAATATCAAAGATACTTTTCTAAAAGTCTTGAAGGACTGACCACTTCATCCGATTGATTCAAGTGTATATATAAGAGAAGCAGCAATGATTATAAAGTGACCTCAAAAATGTGTAAGCAGAACTTTTCTGACACCCTGCTTAACTCTCATTTGAGAGGCACCACATTGTTCAGGGTGATCAAAAGCTTAATCAATAACACTGCTTGGTGAGCTGAAAAAAGAACCAATATTGGGGTTTATGGCAAACTTTAAATTGACAGCAGCGCTTTTGAAAATGTAGTATTTATCTACCTATGTTAGAATTACCCATGAAATCCCATTTTTAATTTTATTGTATTTATTTTGTAGAGACAGGGTCTTGCTCTGTTGCCCAGGTTATTCTCAAACTCTTGGCCTCAGGTGATTCTCCCACGGGGGCCTCCCAAAGCACTGGGATTACAGGCGTGAGCCATTGCACCTGGCCCCATGATATCTCTTAAAATACAGATTTCCATGTGTTACTTATATATAAGAACCAGCATCTATGGGGGTAAAAAGTGGAAATCTATATTTTTAACAAACAACTTAGATAATTTGAAAATGAAGCTCTTTCCTGTATCAACTCTTCTCACTTCTTGCCCAAATTAGAATTAATTATATGCGTTAAGCACCCAAAATCAGGATGCTAATCCATATAACAATTTAGGGAATATGCCTTTAATGAAGAATAACAAAGGGTAAAAAATACTCTTCCTCAGGGTGTGTACCCTCTGAATCCTTCTTTTCCTCTTTGGATTGCTTCACCTTCAAATTTACCTATAATAAACTATTTACTTTAAAGAGAGGCCCAGGTTGCTCCTTGCTTGGGAGGCAATAACTTTGAAAAAGGAAGTCACACTCCCACTTATACTCTGTGTAAGGGGCATAAGGAGTCCTCACATGTTCATAGATGGTCTAGCCTAGCTTACCAGAGTAAAGATCAGAGATTTGAATGCAAAACCCAAGTTAGCAATTAAAAAATATTCCATTCTTTGAAGTTTTGTTTGTTCCTCAGGAATCTCAGGAAGGTGAAAGCTATATATTACAGTAACTAGTGGTATAGCATCCAAGAATTCAAAGAACCTTTGGCTGTATAAATCCAAAATTTACAGTTTTTAATACTGCATTAAATTTATGTCATTTGACACAGAGCTGTCAAAAATCTTGATGAAATTTGCTCATATAAACTTGTACAAATGTTATTATTAACATTTCTCAAATTTTAGATGAGAACAGAATTTGCTCTTACAGAATTTGATCTTAAATTATTAAAAAAGGTTGGCTCATGGTCTAAAATTATAAGAACTGTTTTTTATATTAGAATAAATACATTCTGAAGTATGTGAGTTTTCAGGGCAGACAAATCTTAAGTAGGATGAAAGGCATCACCAATAATTGACTATATTTGTTTTTACACATAAGTTCCAGTAATGCAAACATATTAAAATTTTAATAGGAATTTACAGTTAAAAATAAATACTAATTATCCTTTTGAGTCTAAATTTCCCACAAATTCAGCAGATTATAAAACAGTTATTTATATAGGAACTATAAGAAGGATATACATATATTTCATTCATACCTATACTCGGGGTCACTGTCATAGGCAGAGTCTCTATATAAAAGACTTCTTTTCAGTTCCAGTTCATCATCTTTCTCCAGGTCTCTCTGGTCTCTCTCATCCTGAAAAATTTTAAAGATTTCCATTAACTCATTGTCTCATTGTCCCCAAAATGATGCTTATGTTTCTTCAGAAAATGCTCTTCCCCTCCCCTTATAAATTTTAATTTATAAGAAACGGAATTAAATGCTAGTGTTTCTTTGGGGAAAAAAAAGGTTAAGTGAGGATTTACTATCCTTTCCAATAAAACTATACAGTTTTATTATAGTTTTTGCTAATATTGCTTATCAAAGATTAGGTATCAAGTAGATACTTCTTGAATCCATAAAAATAGAGGAATGACTCCTGTGTCATGATACGTAAATTAATATTATCTTATACATTGTTATATGAACTCAAGAGATTGTACCTGCATTCTGAGGAATAAGTATTTGAGAAAACTATGTAGATACAAGCATTCTAACATGCACCTATGACTTACAAAGGAAATGGCTTAGACTTATTAATCAAAAGCCAAAATGCAGTAACAATCCAGAAAAGGCAAAAACAAAAGGCAAGGTAACTGAAATGAAAATATATGGTTACCCCCACCTTGTATGGGCAGCCTGTTCTTAATTTCTAATAGACACATATAAGGACATAAGAAATAGTATTCTGAAGAGATGGCTTTGTTAACTATAACATTCACAGTTAAGTTCATGTGTGGTAATGGTATATAATTTAATACCAAATGCCTTTCTCAAATACTAGTGAATATCCTTGTGTTCCTTAGTCAAACAAGAAGAGAAACAAACACAACTGACAACAAAGTAAACTAGTAAGCACAAATAAGGATTAGTATTAGTAAGGGGTTCATTCACTTGATGTAAGAAATCAGCTGAATGAACATTGTGAAGAAAAATGATTTTAAAAATTTGCTGATGGCATGAAACTAGGAAGACAGCATTATGTGTAAACATGTGTGCAATAAATAATAGAGCTTGTTTAAAAATCACAGAAAATATGCATACAAATTTAGAATTGTTATAGTTTCTTGGTTTTATCATTATGAAGTAACCTTTATTTCTATAACTACTTTTTTTTCCCTTAACTTCTTTTGGTCTACTATTCATATAGAGATAACCACTTTCTTTTAGTTAGTGCTTTAACGATATATATTTGTCCTTTTATTTTCAGCCACTCTTTATTATTAGATCTTTTTCTTGAACGGCATATTATTGGATATTCCTTATTTTTACCTATTCTGAGAAGTCAATGAAGTGGAGCATTTAGTCTATTATCAAAGAAAATGTAATTGCCTGTAGTGAGTGTGAAAGACTTGGCAAAGAAATGAAATAAAAAGGATAGCTGTCTTAAAGGAGTAAAAATACAACTACTAAAACTATTCCTGTAGAGTGTTGATGCCTATCTAGATCAAGGATATCATATAGGGGAATTCAGACCTGAGAAACAAAAAGGAATAGATTAGCTTAAAGGTTATTCCTTTCAAATTTTCAGACTATATTTTGTGATATTTTATAAATATATAATTATATATAAATACAATTATATATTATATAAATACATAGTTAATAGCTTAAAATAAGGTGTGATCCTTGTTGCCTCCTTGTGTTTGAATAACTTGCCCTTTGAAAAAAATCATCTATACAAGGATCTATAAGCTAATAACTATGTTTTGATCTTTCTTGCTTTGTTGCATATCTTGTAATTTTATGTTGACATCTGGAAATTTTAAGTAATATGTTGTGACATATCTGGAATGAATATTTCCTTATTATCTTCTGTCTGTCCTGTCCACTGGTGAATGTGGGATACTGAGGTCTCTATTAAATTGCATATCTATTTCTTCTTTCTATTCTATCAGTTTTTCCTTATATTTTTGGGATCTCTTTTAGGTGCATATATATTTGTAATGGTCATATCTTCCTGATGGTTTGGCCCTGTTGCCATTATAAAATATTTTTATTTGTCTTTAGTATGAAATTTAGTAAGAAAAAATTCTCTTAAAGTCTATTTGTCCAATATTTGTGTAGCCACTGCAATTCTCTTACACTGTTGAATGGTATGCTTTTGTTTCCTTTTACATTCAACTTATTTGTGCCTTTGAATCTAAAGTGCATCTCTTGTAGACAGAGTATAGTTGAACCATGATTTTTACCCAGTCTCCAAAATTCTACCTCCTAATAGGAGTGTTTAATTTTTAAAATATCATGAACTACCTATAGGTATGTTTACATACCTATAAGATTTACATTTGCCATTTTGTTGTCTTTTTTCACTTCTCCATTGTTGCCTTCTTTTGTGTTTGATATTTTCCAGGGTTGATTTTTAATTTCCTATACACTGTATTTTTGAGACATTTTCTTAGTAGTTTCCATGATGATTACAAATAACATCTTAATACAGAAGAATCTAAGTTTAGATGATAGGAACTTAATTTCAATGGGATACGGAAACTTTGCTCTTACATGTTTACAATCTCTCCCCTTTTCTTTCAATTGCTATTTTTACACAAATTACATCTTTATATAATATGCTCCCACCAACATATATTTATAATTATTGTTTTGTGAGGTCATCTCTTAAATCAGATAGAAGAACTAAAGAGTTACTGGCAAAAACTGTATTTCGCCTATCTTTTATATTTACCTAGTTACCATTATCATCGCACTTTATTTCTTCATGTGAATCTATACTATTGTCTAGTGTCCTTTCACTTCATCCTGAAGGGCTCCTTTTAGTATTTCTTGTAGTGCAAATCTGCTAGTGATAAACCTGGTGTTATTTGAGAATGTTAATTTATTTTATATTTTTGAAAGACAGTTCTGCTGGATATTCATGGTTGAGAGTTCTTTTCAGTACATTGAATATATCATTACACTGCCTTTTGGACTTCATAGTTTCTGATTTAAACCAGTTTATGTGATGAATCCCTTCTCCCTTGCTGTTTTTAAGATTCTCTTTCTGTCTTTGGCTTTTTTCAAAACACTTGTTTTTCAAAACACTTTTTTTTCTAGATACAGAGTCTAACTCTGTCACCAGGCTGAAATGCAGTGGCGAAATCATAGCTCACTGTAGCCTTGAACTCTTGGGCTCAAGTGACTCTCCCGTTTCGGCCTTCTGAGTATTAGGGATTACAGGTATTTGCCATGATGTCCGGCTTATCTTTGGCTTCAGACTTATGGTTTATAATGAGCCTCAAGAGTGGATCTATTTGAGTTTATCTTACTTAAGAGTTTATTGAGCTCCTTAGATAATAATTTTCTTCAATTTGGCAAGGACCATTATTTCTCCAAATATTCCTTCTGTCCCTTCCTTTCTCCCTCTTTTTCTGGAATTCTTATTACAGGTATGTTGGCATGCTTAATGGTATCCCACAAATCCATATGTGTTCATTATTTTTATTCTTCATTCTGTTCCTCACACTGAATTATCTCATTTGACTTGTTTTCAAGTCCAATAATATTTTCTTCTGCCTGCTCATAGGGTGCTAATGAGTCCTTCTAATAAATTTTTCATTTCTGAATATGTACTTGTCAACTTTAGAATTTTTATTTGGTTATTTAAAAAATAGTTTATAACTCTTGATTGAAATTTTATATTTTATGAGACATAATTCTAACACTTTATTTCTTTATGAATGCTTTCTTTTGGTTCTTTGAATAAATATATTTAATGTAACTGATTTATGGTCTTTGTCTAGTGAGTTCAATGTGTAGGAGCCTCAAGGACAGTTTCTATTCATTGCTTTTTTCCTCCATTTCCGCTGTTTATTGTTGTTGTTTATTCTAGTTCTTACTTTAGTGATTTTCTGACTTAGTTCTGCAAAGTCAACATTCCTTTCTGTGGTTGATCACTGATATCTCTCTATTCTGTTAGCTGAGTCATCAAGTCATTGGACAGACATTTCTATAAATGCTCAGAACCATTAAGTCTCCCAGTGTTTGCTGAGCAGCTCTGTATGTCGGGAGTACACTTTCAACACTTAGCCTAAGCCTTAACTTCCTGTTTATGCAGAGCCTTAAGGTAGGTTGGAACTGAAAGCTTTGGACTTTCTTGTCTTTTCTAATCAAGTACATAGCCTTACACATATGCACAGTCCTACAAATATGAGTGGTCTTCTAAAATCCCAGGAATATGTGGTATCTTTTCAAAGCCCCCTATAGACACACTCAGCTTTTTCTTTGAAGGTTTTTGATTGGTCTATTGTTTAACTCACCTGCTATTCACCATTTCAGTTTGCAGTGAGGTTTAACAATTGCCTGTAATTATTTCTTTTAAAAATGCCCTCCACAGCAAAGATTTTGCACTGGCAAAGCTCTCACTCAAAGTGGGGTCTTCCAGGCAATCTCCAGACAAGTCACATAATGACAATTCTCTGGGAATGGTCTTTGAAGAAACTCTTAACTTTATTTTACCTCTGACAGTGCCTGCCAAAATTTTGGTTTTCACTGAGATTGTGGCATGTTGGTTATCAAGACTAATATGCAGCTAGAGAGCAGGCAATGGGACTAGGTCAAGTTAAAATGCCATAAAACTTACTGACCCTACCAATATTCAGTTGTTTTTCATGCTGAAGCATTTGCTTTAGCTTCTAGAGACAAAGCATATAAACTTGTGAGAGCCCCCTAAGACTCTGGCCCTAACGAGTTTTTTACTCTCATGCTGTATTAGTCAGGATTCTCTAGAGAAAACAGAACCGACAGGATATGTGTACAGTTCAAAGACACCAATACTTCATTTTTCAACAATGAACAGAAGAATCAGGCAGAAGATCAACCAGTAAATGGAAGATCTAAACAACAATGTAAATCAACTAGACCTAGCAACATCTATAGAACATTCCGCCCAACGATAGCAAAATACATATTCTTTTCAAGTGCATATGAAAAATGCCCCAGGAGAGACCATATGTTAGGCTATAAAACAAGTTTCAATAAATTTGAAAGAACTGAAATCATATAAAATATGTTACCTGGCCACAGTAAAATGAAATTAGAGAATAATAGCAGAAAAAAATTTGGGTAATTAATAAATATGTAGAAATCAAACAATATATTACTAAATGATCAATGGGTTAAATAAAACATCACAAGGGACACTAGAAAATACTTCAAGAGAAATTTAAATTATGACAAAACATATAAAACTTAATAATGATAATGAGGCAGTACTTCTAGAGAAACATGGCTTTAAACACCTACATGAAAAAAGAAGACCTCAAATCAGTAACCCAAAGCTTTCACTTCAAAAACTACAAAAAGAACATCAAACCAAATCCAAAACAAGTAAAATACAAACATTAGAATGGAAATAAATGAGATCAAGAATAGAAAACCGGATAAAACCAAAGAAAACCAAAGTTGTTTCTTTGAAATCATAAAATATTTGGCAATGTTTTAGTTAGACCAACAAGACTCTAATTACTAAAATCAGTAATGAAAAATGGGACATTACTAGAGGTCTTACAGAAACAAAAAGGATAATAAGGAAATATGTGAAATAATTGTAAACCAAAATAATTATAGAATTGTCTACAATGGTATCTATAATGAAAAGAACAAATTACTAGACAGATAAAAGCTATTTAAACAGACCCAAGAAGAAACAGGAAATCTGAATGTACCTATAACAAAGAAAGAGATAATTAGTAATCAAAAAAACTTAAAGTAATTAAAAAAACACAAAGAAGAGCTCAAAACCACATGGTTTCACGGCAATACATACGTAAGAAGAATGAACACCAAATCTTTACAACTTCTTCCCAAAAATTTAAGAGGAAGAAGAACTCACAAACTGATTCTATAAGGTCATTATTCCTTTGATACCAAAAGCAAAGATAACACACACAAAAAAACCCTGAATACCAATAAATTTTATGAATATGGATGCAGAATTTCTTAGTAAAATACTTGCAAGCCAAATCCAGCAAGACGTAAAAAGGATTATACACCATAACCAAGTGGGAATTATCCAAACAATGCAAGGTTGACTCATATAAAATTCAATCAATGTAATAAGTCATATTAATAATATTAATAATATTAATATTATTAAGTCATATTGGATCCTATCCAAAATGATAGGATCATCTCAATAGATGCAGGGAAAGTATGTGACAAATACCAACAACACTCAAAAAACTAGAGTAGAAGGAACTTCCTCAAGATGATAAACACCATCTGTAAAAAACATATAGCTAATAGCATACTTATTTGTAAAGGAGTGAAATCTTCCCCTTAAGATCAGGAATAAAACAAGGATGGGCGCTCTCCCCACTTCTATTCAGCAATATATTGGAGGTACTATCCAGGACAATTAGCCAAGAATATGATATAAAAGAAATCAAGATCAGAAAGGAAATAAAAACATTTCTATTTGGAGATTATTCTGTATTTTAAAAATTCCAAATATACACACAAAATAACTATTAAAGCTAATAAAATAAGTTCAGCAATATTGCAGGACACCCTTCCATCACAGAACTTTGTAATCCTATTCACTGCAGAGCCCTGTTGACCCTGCACCCCTGCTCCAGCACCTCCAGACTAATACACCTGGGGATTGTGTACAGGCACTGCTCAATCCCATGTGGAATTAACACATGAAAATGCACTGCATTCCTAAACACTATCAATAAACAATCTGAAAATAAAATTAAGGAAACAATATCATGTACAATAGGATCAAAAATAACAAAATACTTAGGAGTAAACTTGATTTTTAAAAAGCTTAAAATGAATACTGAACTACAAAACATATTTAATAAAAGATGACCTAAATAAATTTTTAAAGTGCTATCTTCACAGATCAAAAGATATTTAAACAATTATTATTAAGAAAGCAACATTCTCCAAAATGATCTAGAGAGCCAACACAATTCCTATACAATTTCGGCCACAGTTTTCATGCAAAAATTGAAAAGCTGGTCCTAAAATTTATACAGAAATGCAAAGGACCTAGAATAGTTATTCTTGAAAAAGAAGAAAAGTTGGAAGACTAACAATTCCTGATATCAACATTTACTACAAAAGCCATTGCAATCAAAATAGTACGATAATAGCATAAGGATAGACATATAGATCAATGAAACAGAATTGAGAATCCAGAAATAAACCCATACATTTATAGTCAATTGATTTTTTTTATAAAGATGCCAAGACAATTCAGTGGGGGAATGATCTTTTTAACAAATGGTGCTGGGACAACCAGATTTCCACATGAAAAAGAATTAACTTTGACTCCCTATCTCACACAAAATACAAAAATCAACTCAAAATTGATCAATGACCTAAATGTAATGGCCAATACTGCAAAAATCTTAGAAAACATAGGCATAAATGTTTATGTCCCTAGACTAAGAAACAATTTCTGAGATATCCTAAGCAAAAGCAACCAAAGGAAACATAGAAAAGTTGGATTTCATCAAAATTTAAAAAACATTAATGCTTCAAAACACAGTATTAGAAGGTGGAAGACAAACCACGAATGGAAGAATATATTTGCAAACATTATCTAAGACGAGACTTGTACCCAGAATATATAAAGATCTCTCAAAATTCAATAATAAGGCAGATAACTATAAGCAGCTAGTGAGCGCCTCTCTCATGGAGAGCAATCAAAATAGCAAGGAAATACTAACACTTCAAGTAGATTGTCTAAGAGAGCACAGTGAAATTCACCAGAGAAGCCATGAAAATCAAGGAAAGAAGACAGTGAAGTCAGGCAGCCCTCCAAGCAGGACTGGTGCAGAGCTAGGAAAGGTTCCCTAAAGCAGGGAAGGGATGGCTAAATAAGAGATCCTCAGTATTCTACCCTTCCATCACAGAACTTTGTAATCCTATTCACTGCAGAGCCCTGTTGACCCTGCACCTCTGCTCCAGCACCTCCAGACTAACACGCCTGGGGATTGTGTACAGGACTGCTCAAGCCCATGTAGAATCCCACAGGCTTGTGATCCTTGAGCATCCTGGTGCCAAATGCTGCACCCCGCCAAGAAGGAAGACCAGGTACTTTCACATGCCCCAAAGACAGATACCACATTCACAGCATGGAGAAGAGGGCAAACAATGCACCGCACAACTTCCCACTTTCACTGCTCACTGCAGAAAAAGGCACCCCTGCCTTAGTGTCATGCCCCCAAGTGCAGCCACCCTTCCCCGCCTGTGGTCTACCACTGAAGCTCAGCATTTCTCTGAAAGCCCAGTCCCCAGAGGCTGTTGATGAGTCCTTTGTCTCCTACAACGGTCACCACCACTGCTCAAATAGTCTCAAAAGGACAAATGTAAGAGATATTGGCCTTAAAGAGGAGGTAGAAAAAGAGATAGGGGTAGAACATTTATTCAAAGGGATAGTAACAGAGAACTTCCAAAACCTGGATAAAGATATTGGTATTCAAGTACAAGAGGGTTATAGCACACCAAGCAGATTTAACCCAAATAAGACTACCTCAAGACATTTTATAATCCAACTGCCGAATACCAAAGATAAAGAAAAGATCCAAAAAGCAGCAAGAGAAAAACAAGTAACACACAAATGAGCTCCAAAACATCTGGCAGCAAGCTGACTTCTCAGTGGAAACCTTACAGGCCAGGAGAGGGTAGCAACATATATTTGAAGTGCTGAAGGAAAACCTTTTATTGTAGAATAGTATATCTGGCAAAAAGATCTTTTGAACATTAAGGAGAAATAAAGATTTTCCCAGACAAACAAGAGCCAAGGGACTTCATCAACAGCAGACCTGTCCTATGAGAAATGCAAAAGGGAGTTCTTCAATATGAAACAAAAGGATGTTAATGAGCAATAACAAATCATCTAAAGGTATAAAACTTACTGGTAATAGTAAACACAGAAAACCACAGAATATTATAACACTAACTGTGATATATAAACTACTCATATCTTCAGTAGAAATACTAAAAGATGAACCTATCAGAAATAATAGACAACTTTTCAAGACATAGACAGTAAAGTAAGATAAACATAGAAACAACAAAAAATTAAAAAGTGAGGAGATGAAATTAAAGTGTAGAGTTTTTATTTATTTTCTTTTTGCTTGTTTGTTTAAACAATCAGTGTTAAGTTGTCATCAGTTTAAAACAAAGGGTTATGACATATTTGCAAGCCTCATGTTAACTTCAAATCTAAAAACATACAACATAACACAAAAAATAAAGAGCAAAAAATTAAAACACACTGTCAGAGAAAATCGCCTTCACTAACAGGAAGACAGGAAGAAAAGAAGGAAGACCACAAAACAACCAGGAAACAAATAACAAAAATGGAGAAGTAAGTCTTTACTTATCAATAACAATACTGAATGAAAATGGACTGACTTCTCCGCTTAAAAGACATGGAGTGGTTAAATAAATTAAAAAAAAAAACAATAGTCAACAATTTCTTACCTACAAGAAACATACTGCATCCATAAGGACACACATAGACTGAAAACAAAGGAATGGGAAAAGATTTCATGCAAATGGAAATCAAAAAAGAGCAGAAGTAGCTAAACTTATATCAGATGAAACAGATTTCAAGACAAAAATTATAAAAAGAGATAAGTTCACTATATAATGATAAAGCAATCGATTCAGCTAGAGGCTATAACAATTATAAATATATATCACCCAACATTGGAGCACCCAGATACATAAAGCAAATATTATTAGAGATAAAGAGATAGATCCCAATACAGTAATAGATGGGGACTTCAACACTCCACTTTCAGTACCGGACAGACATCCAGACATAAAATCTGCAAAGAAATACCATACTTAATCTGCACTATAGACTAAATAAACCTAATATATATTTACAGAACAGTTCATCTAAGGGTGCAGAATATAGATTCTTCTCCTCAGCACATGGATCATTCTCAAGGGTGAATCATATGTCAGGCCACAAAACAAGTCTTAAAAAGTTGAAATTATATCATGTGTCTTCTCTGACCACAATGGAATAAAACTGGAAATCAATAACAAGAGAAATTTTGGACACTATACCAAGAGATGGAAATTTAACAGCATGCTCCTGGATAACCAGTGGGTCAATAAATATATTAAGAAGAAAATTTTCAAATTTATTAAAGTAAATGTAAATGAAAATACAACATACCAAAACCTATGGGATACAGCAAAAGCAGTACTAAGAGGAAAGCTTACAGCAGTAAGTGCCTACATTTAAAAAGACGACAAGTAGGTGGAAAAAAGAAAAGATAAAATACTTCAAATGAACAACCTAATGATGTATCTTAAAGAACTAGAAAGGCAAGAATAAACCAAAGCCAAAATTAGTAGCAGTAAAGAAATACTAAATAAATAAATAAAGTTGAATTGAATAAAACAATACAAAAGTTGAACAAAACAGAACAGAGGCCTCAGAAATAACACCAAACATCTACAACCATCTGATCTTTGACAAACCTGACAAAAACAAGCAATGGGGAAATGATTCCCTATATAATGGTGCTGGGAAAACTGGCTAGCCATATGTAGAAAGCTGAAACTGGATCCCTCCTTACACCTTATATAAAAATTAGCTCAAGATGGATAAAAGATTTAAATGTAAGACCTAAAACCATAAAAACCCTAGAGGAAAACCTAGGCAATACCATTCAGGACATAGGCATGGGCAAAGTCTTCATGACTAAAACACCAAAAGCAATGGCAACAAAAGCCAAAATAGACAAATTGGATCTAATTAAACTAAAGAGCTTCTACACAGCAAAAGAAACTATCATCAGAGTGAACAGGCAACCTACAGATTGGGAGAAAATTTTTGCAATCTATCCATCTGACAAAGGGCTAATATTCAGAATCTACAAAGAACTTAAAAAAATTTACAAGAAAAAAAGACAAACAACCCCATCAAAAAATGGGCAAAGGATATGAACAGACACTTTTCAAAAGAAGACATTTATGCAGCCAACAAACATGAAAAAATGCTCATCATCACTGGTTATTAGAGAAATGCAAATCAAAACCACAATGAGATACCATCTCATGCCAGTTAGAATGGTGATCATTAAAAAATCAGGAAATAACAGATGCTGGAAAGGATGCAGAGGAATAGGAACACTTTTATACTGTTGGCAGGAGTGTAAATTACTTCAACCACTGTGCAAGACAGTGTGGTAATTCCTCAAGGATCTAGAACCAGAAATACTATTTGACCTAGCAGTCCCATTACTATGAATATACCCAAAGGATTCTACTCTAAAGACACACGCACACATATGTTTACTGCAGCACTGTTCACAAGAGCAAAGTCTTGAAATCAACCCAAATGCCCATCAATGACAGACCGGATAAAGAAAATGTGCCACATATACACCATGGAATACTATGCAGCCATAAAAAAGGATGAGTTCATGTCCTTTGAAGGGACATGAATGAAACTGGAAACCATCATTCTTAGTAAAGTAACATAAGAAGAGAAAAACAAACACTGCGTGTTCTCACTCATAAGTGGGAGCTGAACAATGAGAACACATGGACACAGGGAGGGGAACATCACATACCAGGGCCTGTCGGGGAGTGGAGGGCTGGGGGAGGGACAGCATTAGGAGAAATACCTAATGTAAATGATGAGTTGATGGGTGCAGCAAACCAACATGGCACATGTATACCTATGTAACAAACCTGCATCTTGTGCACATGTACCCCAGAACTTAAAGTATAATAAAAAAAGAAAAGATAAACAAAATTGACAAATCTTTAGCCACACCAAGAAAAAAAAAAGAGAAGACCCAAATAAATAAAAACAGAGATGAAACAGAAGGTATTACAACAGATGTGGCAGAATTTCAAAGGATCATTAGAGGCTACTACAAGCAGTGGTATGTATTCCATAAATTGAAAATCCTAGAAAAAAATGTACAAATTCCTAAACACGTAAAACAAATTCCTAAACACGTAAAACCTAGATTACCATGAGGAAATCCAAAACTTGAACAGACTAATACATAATATCAAAACTGTAATAAAAAGTCTCCTAGCAAAGAAAAGCACAGGGCTCGATGGATTCACTAATTTTATCAAACATTTATTTTTGTTATTTTATTACTTTATTTTTATTTTATTTTATTTTTGAGATGGGATCTCGCTCTGTTGCCCAGGCTGGAGGACAGTGGTGTGATCACAGCTCACTGCAGCCTCGACTGCCAGGACTCAAGCAATTATCCCATCTCAGCCTCTCAAGTAGCTAGGACAACAGATGCATGCCATCATGCCTAAGGTACTCTATTATTATTATTATTTGTAGAGACAAGGTCTCACCATGTTGCCCAAGTTGGTATCAAACTCCTGGGTTCAAGAGATCCTCCTGCCTTGGCCTCCCAATGTGCTGGGATTACAGGGATGAGCCATCATGCCTTGCAACCCAAACATTCGAAGTAGAACTAATACCAATCCCAAACACACTATTCCAAACAATAGAGGAGGGAGTACTTCCAAACTCATTCTATGGTCAAGTACTATCCTGATACCAAAACCAGACAAAGACACATCAAAGAAAGAAAACTACAGATCAATAACCCTGATGAACATTGATATAAAAACTCTCGACAAAATACTAGCAAATCGAATTTGATAATACGTTAGAAAGATTGTTTATCATGACCAAGTGAGATTTATTTCAGGGATGCAAGGGTGGTTCAACATATGCAAATCAATCAATGTGATACATCATATCAACAGAATGAAGGACAAAAATCAAGTAATCATTTCAATTAATACTAAAAAAGCATGTTATAAAATTCAACATCCCTTCATAATAAAAACCCTCAAAAAACTGAGTATATAAAGAACATACCTCAACACAATAAGAGCCATATACAACAGACCCACAGCTAGTATCATACTGAGTGGGTAATAACTGAAAGCCCTTCCCCTAAGATCTGTAACATGACAAGGATGCTCACTTTCACCACTGTTACTCAATATAGAACTGGAAGACCTATGTGGAGCAATCAGACCAGAAAGAAATAAAGGGCATCCAACTTTATTGGAAACAAGTCAAATTATCCTTCCTTGTAGATGACATAATTTTATATTTGGAAAAAACCTAAGGACTCCACCAAAAAACAAAACTGATACTGCACACATGGAAAGTTTTTCTCCCTAGTTCACTAGCTCCCCATCACCCTTCCACCCTATTCCCACCCAATCCCACATTTCTCGATGACCAAAAATATCAAATCAGTAAGGAAGATGTGGGATTCTTGCCTGGCCAAGTCTCTTTTGCGTACTTCTTCTTCTTGGGTTCATTTACAGTTTCAGGGTTATGAACGGCAAGGTTTGGTGCAGGGTTCGTGTTCACTGCTGCCGGCACAACGGGAGTCAAGTCCACATCAGAGGCAAGGTTTGGGTATGGCATAAACAAGCCACCGATGAGTGCTGTTTCATGGAAGCTGGGAGTCTGCTTCACTGTATGTGGGGGATGTCCTCTGTTGAAGGCAAAGTTCTGCATGCGCCTTCTGACTGATTCCTCCAGGCCCAAGGAGCCAGGGCCCTCCCCTGCTTCTTCTGGACTGAGACCCCTGCAGTTTGCACTAAGTTCCTGAATCGACCAACTGAGGGATCCACATCCTCTGAGTTGATGATCTCATCATCCTCACTGAATGTCACCCATGAGTTCTTTCTCTTCCTCTTTGGTCTTGGAATGCCTAGATTTCCCTCCTCAATGGTAAGGGTGGAAATCTACTTGTTGTGGGCAGTGTTGAACTATGTCAGGTTAACAAGCTTAGTTTCCTCCTCTGGAAGCCCCAGTAAGCCCTTGAGTTCATTATCCTCTTCACCCATCTTCTCAACTCCTTTCACAGCCAATGGCAATGGCTGAAGTGTCTCACACAGAGTGTATGCCCTTGTGGATGAGTCAATGAGACCCTGGAATTGATAGGAATTTGCTGAGGCTTGTGAGGTTCCAACCGAATGTGACCCAAGAAAGTGCTGTGTGTACTGTTGAGATCTATTATGAAAACTCCTCAGATGCTTGTGGTAGACAAATGCAGCATGGACCCGAGTGCAAGACTGGTGTTCAGTGGTAAAGTCACACAAATCAAGGTTTCTCCCAAATAAGTAATACTTACTTTCACCAATAATCAGTCTTTCAATTAGTTTGTCTCATTTGACTGCATCCAGATGTCGACCAGGAGGGGGCTTACCCGCCCAGATTGGGCAGTGGAGCAGCGTGAGGCTGGAGCCAGAGTTTGCAACTGCCACCATCTTGCATCTCCCCCTCCCATTTGGTGGGCCCAAAGCAAAAAATTAAAAATTAGTGTACAAAAATTAGTTACATTTCTATTAACCAATAACCTTCAGAGAGCCAAATTAAGAATTCAATCCCATTTTCAACAGCCACACACACAAAAATATACCTAAGAATACATTTAACTAAGGAGGTGAAAGAATTCTACAAGAAGAACTACAAAACACTGTTGAAATTGTAAGTGACACAAACAAATGGAAAAACATCCCATGCTCATGGTGTGTTAGGATCAGTAATGTTAAAATGACTATAGTACCCAAAGCAATCTACAGATTCAACACAATTCCTATCAAATTACCAACATCATTTTGCAAAGAATTAGAAAAAATAATCCTAAAGTTCATATGAAACCAAAAAAAAAAAAAAAATTCTGAATAGCTAAAACAATCCTAAGTAAAAAGGACAAATCTGGAAGCATCACATTAGATAGCTTTAACTTATATTACAAAACTATAGTAACTAAAACAGCATGGTACTAGAAGAAAAACAGACACATTATCAATGGAATAGAATAGATAATCCAGAAATAAAGCCACATACCCACAATTCACTAATGTTGACAAAAACAAAATGGGGAAAGAATATCTTATTCAATGAATAGTGCTGGGAAAATTAGCTAGCCATATGCAGAATTAAACTTGGACCCTTATCTCTCACCATATACAGTAATTAATTCATGATATGTTAAAGACTTAAATGCAAGACCTGAAACTATAAAAAGCCTGGAAGAAAACCTAGGGAAAAACTCTAGTTTTTCTAGACAAATAACATATAACAAAAACCCCAAAAGCAAATGCAACAAAAACAAAAATAGACAAATAGGATTTAAACTATAAAGGTTCTGTAGAACAAAATATATAATCAACATAGCAAACAGACAACTTACATAGTAGGAGAAAATATTTGCAAACTATGCCTTTGACAAAGGACTAACATCCAGAATCCACAAGTAACTCAAACAACTCCCACACACACTAAAAAAAGATAAACCAATAAAAAACAAAACAAAACAAAACAAAACAAAAACAGGCAAAGGACCTGAACAGATATTCCTCAAAAGAATAAAAGCGGCTAACAAACACACAAAAAAATGTTCAACATCACTAATCATCAGAGAAATGCAAATTAAAACCACAATGAGATATCATCTCACATGCATCAGAATGGCAACTATGAAAAAGTCAAAAAACAACAGATGCTGGCATGAATGTGGAGAAAAGGGAACGCTTACACACAGTTCTTGGAAATGAAAATTAATTCTACCTCTTTGGAAAACAGTATGGTGACTGTCAAAGACCTAAAAATAGAATTACAATTTGAGCCAATAATCCCACTAGTAGGTATTTACCCAAAGGAAAATAAATAATTACATTAAAAAGGCATCTGCACTCATATATTCATTGCAGCACTGTTGATAATAACCAAGTCATGAAACTTGGGCAAAGAAAATGCGAGATATATATAAATACACACACACACACACACACACACCATGGAACACTATACAGCCATAAAAAGAATGAAATCATGTCCTTTGCAGCAACACAGATAGAGCTGGAGGCCATGTCCTAAATGAACTAACTCAGAAACATAAAATCAAATACTGCATGTTCTCATTTATAAGTGGAAGATAAACAATAGGCACACTGGACATAAAGATGAAAAGAATAGACACTGGGGACTCCAAAAATGGTGGGGAGAAGAGGGCGAATATGGGCTGAAACATTACCTATTGGGCACAATGCTCAATATTTGGGTGATATGGGTGATGATTACACTAGAACCCCGATTTCCACATTACACAATATATCCATGTAACAAACATACAATGTACCTTCTAAGTCTAAAATTTTAAGAAGTTTTTAAAAAACTCAATAAAAAGATACCCACATTTTAAAATCAGAAAATAATTTGAATATATATTTCTCCAAAGAAGATATACAAATTACCAATAAGTGCATGAAATGATGCTCAACATCATTAGTCAGAAGGAAAATGTACATCAAAACCCCAATAAGACACCACTTCATGCACACTAGGGTGGCTATAATCAGAAAAGATAGCTAATAACAAAGTTCAGCAAGGATGCCAGGTGAAAAGGCAAAATGGTAAGCCATTATAAATAATAGTTCGGCAATTCCTCAAAATGGTCAAAATAGATTTATCACATAAATGTTGACAGTATTATTTTTTAACAGCCAAAAAGTGGCAACGAACCAAACTAAATGATCCATCCATCAACTGATGAATGGATAAAAAAAATGTGTCATTATCTATGCAATGGAATACCATCCAGCCATATAAAAAAGAATAAAGTGACATATACTACAACACAGGCAAGGCTTTAATATATTAAGTATAAGAAGCAGTCACAAAGACCATATATTGTATGATTCAATTTATATGAAATGTGCAGAATTGGCATCTACAGGAATTGGATTGGTTGCTGCTTAGGAGTGGAGGAGAAATGAGGAAAGGGGAGAATGGTACCTGACTCCCAGTGGTTACAAAGTATCTTCTCTGTGGGGTGATGAAATGTTTTGAAATTAGATGTGACTTTTTTGAATATAGTAAAAGCCATTGAACTGTGTACTTAAAATGTGTGAATTGTATAGCATGTGAATTATATCTTAATAAAGCTTTTTTTTTTTAAAAAAATAAAAGCCTTTAGAATTGAGTAATAAGTGACATTATTAGCTTTCATTATCTCAAGTAGATACATTTATTTTACAGATAAAAGAGGGTAAATAATTCATTAATTTTGTACAGTTTGCTGTAAGTATAGAAAAGATCTGAACACCATAATAAACATGAAATACCATACACAGAATGCTTCCCTCTATATTGTACACTTGTTAAGAGTACATATTCTTAACAAGTGACTATATGTCAGGTCTTGATGAAATAGTAATACATTTCAAATAATTCAAAGTATATTCTCTAGCTGAGAAGAAATTAAAGTAGCTGTCAATAACCAAAGGTGAGAGAATAAACAACTAAGATAAAATTAAGAAATACATTTCTAAATTACCACAGAGTCAATGAAGAAATCACAATAGAAATTAGAATATATTTTGAAGTGAATAATACAAATACAACATAAAAATTATTAGAGGTATCTAAAGCAGTGGCGTAGAGGGAAAATTACATTCTTAAATGTATAGATTAGAAAAGACTTAAAAATCAACAACATAAGCCTCCACTTTAAAAGACTAAAAGAAAAAGTAGAACATAAAACTTTTAGCATAAGTTAATGTAACAGAAAAAACTTGTCCCAGACAAGTAAAAAGCGACACAAACTGTTATTTAAAAAGAATAACATGAACAAATTCTTAAAATACAGGGGGACAAATTAAACTCAAATTACTATTATCATGATTGAAAAGGGAGATACTCATATGCTTATAAATTCTATAGTTGTGTTTAAAAGTGGGCAGGGCCAGTATGGCAGACTAGAAGCAGCTTATTTGTGTCACTGTCAGGGAGAAGGAGCAAAAGGGCTGATGAACACGGTTGCTGCAGGCATATGAGAAACCACGTTGGGATCCACCAGGGCAGAGGAACACAGAGAACACAAAGGAGTAAAGCTGGGCACCAGCCCGTCTGGGCTCAGCGCAGAGCCAGGAGGACCCCTCCAACACTGGAAAGGGTGAGTGACAGTCCACAGGGGAATTTACACTCTCCACAGGGACCTGTGCAAGACCGGGAACAGGAGAATCACCCTGTCAACCGCCCTGCACCTTCCTCCACAGTACTTCTAGACTGAGGCAGAGAGCCACCCGGAAATTTTGCAGGGGCAACTTCTGAGTCCAAGAGGACTGCCATGAGCCTTGGGCCCTGGAGCAGACAAGCATTGCTCCACCATTGTGTGTCAGCCAGGCCTCAGTGGCAACTTCTGGCCCAGCAGTTGTACTTTGGTTCAAACTCGGTCAGTCAATCCTCCCACCCCCACCACTGGTAGGACACTCTATAATGCTTGCTAGAGTGTCCAGCTCAGAGGTCCCACTTTTGTGTGAACTCAGCCGGAACGTGTAGCCTCCTGTTGTCACATAAAACATCCAGACCACAGAGCATGAGACCCCAACAGCCCCAGTCACTGGTAGCCAGGCAGGTGACACCTGTTAGAGCCTCTGGCCCAGTGGCTCCACTGCTGTGTAAGGTCAGCTGGAGGGTGCAGCTTCCAGTTGTCACAGGAAACATCTGGATGGCAGAGCAAGAGACCCCACCTACCACCACCACTAGTATCCAGGTGGGCAACACCTTCTAGAGCTTCTAGCCCAGCTGCCTTGCTTCTGTGTGAGCCTGGCTGGAGGGTGCAGCCTCCTGCTGTTCTGGGAAATACCTGAATGGCAGGGTGCATGACCCTATAACTCCTTCCAATCACAGCCAGGCAGGCAACACCTGCTAGGTTTTCCAGCCCAGTGGCCCTACGTTTGCCCAAATATGTTGAGGGGCACAGCCTCTTGTTGCCCTGAAAAAACCTGAAAGGCAGGACTGGCAACCCCACCAATCCCTAGCCACCCATAGTAAGGCAGGCAATACCCAGGAAGAGTTTCCAACCCAAAAGTCCCACTTCCACCTGAACTCTGTGAGTAGACACAACCCTATCTTTCCCCTAGGAAGCACATAAACAGCAGACTATGGGCAAGGATACAGTTAGCTGGCCAACTGATGGCCCAGCCTGAGGGAGCCCCACAGACTACAACCCCCAACAAAAGAAATACAGACAGGAAGACAGTAATTGCAAAGGGGGCTCCTCCACGACCCAGGAGTAGACTAGAATAGAAGGCAGTCAACCAAACTCACTTTATACCATAATCAAACTCCCAAAAAGGGCATTAAAGAAGAAAAAAAGCAAAACAATCCATTCAAAGGACAGCAAATTCAAAGACTGAAAGAACGTAAGACCACAAAGATAAGAAAGAAACAACAGAACTCTGACAACCCAAAAAGTCAGAGTGCCTTCTTTTCTCCAAACAACCACACTAACTCTCCAGCAAGGGTTCTTAACTGGGCTGAGATGGCCGAAATGACAGAAATAGAATTCAGAATATGAATAGGAATGAAGATTGTCAAGATTCAGGAGACTGTTGAAATCCAATGCAAAGAAGCTAATAATCACGTAATCACCGGAGCTGACAGAAAAAATAGCCAGTATAGAGAAGAACATAACGAACCTGATACAGCAAAAAAAAAAAAAAAAAAAAAAAAACCACACACACACACACACACAAAACAAAACAAAAAAAAACAAACTACAAAAATTTCATAATACTATCACAAGTATTAACAGCAGACCAAGTGATGAAAGAATCTAAGGGCTTGAAGACTCGCTTTCTCAAATACAACAGTCAGACAAGAAAAAAAAAAGAATTGAAAAGGAATGAACAAAACCTCCTGGAAATACGGGATTATGTAAAGATGCCCAATCTGCAAGTCACTGGCATCCCTGAAAGACATAAGGACAAAAGAAGTAACTTGGAAAACATATTTCACAGTATCATCCATGAGAACTTCCCCATCCTAGCTAGAGAGGCTGATATTCAAATTCAGGAAATGAGAAGAATTCCTGCAAGATACTTCACAAAAAGATCATCCCAAGACATAACCATCTGATACTCCAAGGTTGAAATGAAAGAAAAAATGATAAAGGCAGCTAGAGAATAAATGGGAGGTCACTTACTAGGGGAACCCTATCAGACTGACAGAGGACCTCTCAACATAAACCCTACAAACCAGAAGAGATTGGGGACCTGTATTCAACATTCATAAAGAAAAAAATTCCAACCATGAATTTCATATCCAGTCAAACTAAGCATCATAAATGAAGGAGAAATATGATCCTTTTCAATTTGAGCCTATACAAATGCTGAGGGAATTTGTTAACACCAGACCTGCCTTACAAGAGGTCATGAAAGAAATATGAAATATGGAAAGGAAAGACCATTACCAGGTACTACAAAAACACATATAAGTACACACACCAGTGACACTTATAAAGCCACCACACAAACAAGTCTGCATAACAACCAGTTAACAAAATGAGAGCAGGATCAAATCCATACATATCAATAAGAAACTTGAATGTAAATGGGTTAGGTGCCCCAATTAAAAGGCACAGAGTGGCTGCCAACTGGATAAAGAAACAGGACCCAATAGTATGCTATCTTCAAGAGACCCAATTCATATGCAATGTCATCAATAGGCTTAAAATAAAGGGATGAAGAAAAATCTACCAAACAAATGGAAAACTGAAAAAAGCAGAGTATGCCATCCTAATTTCAAACAAGAGAGTTTAAACCAACAAACATCAAAGAAGACAAAGAAGGGCATTACATAATGGGTAAAGGGCTTAATTCAACAAGAAGACCTAAATTAATGTGTACCCCCCACAAGTGCACCCAGATTCATAAAGCAAATTCTTAGAGAACTTCAAAGAGTCTCAGACTCCCACAGAATAATAGTGGAGACTTCAATACCCCGCTGATGTATTAGACAGATCCCTGAGACAGAAAATTAACCAAGAGATTCAGGACCTGAACTCAACACTTGACCAAATGGATCTAATAGATAGCTACATAACTTTCCACCCAAAAGCAACAGAATATACATTCTTTTCATCACCACATGGTACATACTGTAAGATCAGCCATGCAATCAGATGTAAGACAATCCTCAACAAATTCAAAAACAGCAAAACCATACCAACCACACTCTTGGACCACAGTACAATAAAAATAGAAATCAAGGTCAAGAGAATCTCTCAAAACCATACAATTACATGGAAATTAAACAACCTGCTCCAGAATAACTCGGGTTAATTATCAAATTAAGGCAGTGTGATGGTTAATGTTAAGTGCCAACTTGATTGGACTGAAGGATGCAGAGTATTGTGTCTGGGTGTATCTGGGTGTTACCAGAAGAGATTAACATTTGAGTAGGTGAACTGTGAGAAGAAGACCCATCCTCAGGAAGAGTCACCAACTATGTGGGTGAGCACCATCCAATCAGCTACCAGCATGGCTAGGAAAACCAGGCAGATTAAGGTGGAAGAAGCTGATTTGCTGAGTCTTTCAGCCTTCAATCTTTCTCCCATGCTGGATGCTTCCTGCCCTCAAACATCAGACTCCAAGTTCTTTGGATTTTGGACTCTTGGATATACACCAGTGGTTTGCCATGGCAACAGACTGAAGGCTGCACTGTCGTCGGCTTCCCTACTTTTGAGATTTTGGGACTCAGAATGAGCCACTACTGGCTTCCTTGCTCCACAACTTGCAGAGAGCCCATCATGGGATACCTTTGTGATCATGTGAGTCAACTCTCCTTAATAAACTCTCTTTCATGTACACATATATCCTATTAGTTCTGTCCCTCTAGAGAACCCTGACTAATATAGTCAGGAATTAAGAAGTTCTTTGAAATTAATGAGAACAAAGACACAGCACATCAGAATCTCTGGGACACAGGTGAGGCAGTGTTAAGAGGGAAATTTATAGCACTGAATACCTGCATCAAAAAGTTAGAAAGATCTCAAACAAACAACATAACATCACAACTAGAAGAGATAGAGAAACAAGAGCAAACAAACTCTAAAGGTAGCAGAAGACAAGGAATAACCAAAATCAGAGCTGAACTGGTGGAAACAGAGACATAAGAAAACATACAAAAGATAAACAAATCTAGGAATTGGTTTCTTTAAAAAATTAATAAGACAGCCAGCTAGACAAATAAACAAGAAAAGAGAGCATATCCAGATAAACACTATAAGAAATGACAAAGGGAATATTACTACTGTTCCACAGAAATACCAGTAACCATTACTATGAATACCTCTATGCACACAGACTAGAAAATCTAGAAGAAATGGATAAACTCCTGGACATACATATCCTCCCAAGACTAAACATGGAAAAAATAGAATCTGTGAACAGACCAATAACAAGTTTTGAAACTGATTCAATAATTGATAGCCTACCAACCAAAAAGAGCCAAGAATCAGATAGATTCATAGCCAAATTCTACCAGATGTTCAAAGAAGAGCTGGTACCATTCCTACTAAAACTATTCCCCCAAATTCAGGAGGAGGTACTCCTCCTCAACTCATTCAGTGAGGCCAGTACCATCCTGATACCAAAACCTGGAAGAGACACAACAAAAAAGAAAACTTCCACCCAATACCCTTGATGAACATAGAAGCAAAAATCCTCAACCAAATACTAGCAAACTGAATCCAGTAGCACATCAAAAAGCTTAGCCACCATAATCAAGTAGACTTTAATCCTTGGGATGCAAGGTTAGTTCAACATATGCAAATCAATAAATGTGACTCATTGCATAAACAGAACTAAAGACAAAAACCATATGATTATATCAATGAATACAGAAAAGGCTTTTGACAAAATTCAACAATCTTTCATGTTAAAAACCCTAAAGAAACTTGGCACTGAAAGAATATACTTCAAAACAGTAAGAGCCATCAAAGACAAACCCACAACTAACATCACACTGAATGGAAAAAAGCTGGAAGCATTCTGCTTGAAAATCGGCACAAGGATGCCCTCTCTCACCACTCCTATTCAACATAATATTTTAAGTCCTGGCCACAGCAATCAGGCAAGAGAAAGAAACAAAAGGCATCCAAATAGGAAAAGAAGAAGTAAAACGATCCCTGTGTGTATATGACATGATTTTGTATTTTAAAAACCCCATGATCTTGGCCCCAAAGCTCCTTGAGCTGATAAGCAACTTGGGTAAAGTTCTGGGATACCAAATCAATGTACAAAAATCAGTAGCATTCCTATTCACTACCAGCACCCAAGCCAAGAGCCAAATCAGGAATGCAATACCATTCACAACTGCCACAAAAAGAATAAAATACCAAGAAGTACAGCTAACCAGGGAGGTGAAAGATCTCTACAATGAGAATTATAAAACTGCTAAAAAAATCAGAATTGACACCAAAAAATGGAAGAAAATCCCCTGCTCATGGATAGGAAGAATAAATATAATTTAAAAATTACCATACTGTTCAATGCAATTTACAAATTCAATGCTATTCCTATCAAAATACCAATGACATTCTTCAAATAATTAGAAAAAAACTATTCTAAAATTCATATGGAACAAAAAAGAGCCTGAAAAGCCAAGGCAATCCTGGGGAAAAAAAAAAAAAAAACAAAAAAACTGGAAGAATCACATTGCCCGACCTCAAACCATACTACAAGGCTAGAGTAACCAAAACACCATGGTACTGGTACAAAAGTAGACACACAGGCCAATAGAACAGAAAAGAGAGTCAAGAAATAAAGCCACTCACCTACAGCCATCTGATCTTTGACAAAGCTGACAAAAACAAGCAATGGGGAAAGGATTCCCTACTCAAAAAGTGGTGCTGGAATAATAACTGGATAGCTGAAGATTGAAACTGGACCACTTTCTTAGACCATATGCAAAAATCAACTCAAGATTGATTAAAGACCTAAATGTAAACCCTATAACTGTAAAAACTCTGGAAGATAACCTAGGCAATACCATTTTTGACATAGGAACAGGCAAAGATTTCATGATAGAAAATGTCCAAAGCAATTGCAACAAAAGCAAAAATGACAAATGGGGCCTAATTCAATGAAAGAGGTTTTGCACAGCAAAAGAAACTATTAACAGAGTAAACAGACAACTTACAGAAAGGAAGAAAATATTTGTAAACGATACATCTGACAAAGATCTAACATCTAGAATCTACAGGGAACTTAAACACATAAGCAAAAAATGAACAATCCCATTAAAAACTGGGCAAAGGACATGAACACTTTTCAAAAGAAGGCATATAATGCACCAACAAGTATATGAAAAACTGTACAATATCACTAATCATCAGAGAAATTCAAATAAAAACAACAATAAGATAGCATCGCACATCAGTCAGAATGGCAATCATTAAAAAGTCAAAAAATAACAGATGCTGCTAAGATTGCAGACAAAAGGAATGTTTATACACTGTTGGTTGGAGTGTAAATTAGTTCAACCATTGTGAAAGACAGTATGGTGATTCCTCAAAAACCTAAGACAGAACCTAAGACAGAACTACCATTCAACCCAGTGATCCCATGCCTGGGTATATATTCAAATGAATATAAACTATTCTGCCACAAAGATACATGCATGTGTATATTCACTGCAGCACCATTCACAATAGCAAAGACATGTAATCAGTCTAACTGCCCATCAACAGTAGACTGGATAAAGAGAATGTGGTACATATATACCATGGAATACTACATAACCATTAAAAAGAAAGAGATCACATCCTTTGCAGGAACATGGATGCAGCTGGAGGCCATTATCCTTAGCAAAGTATTGCAGGAACATAAAATCAAATACCACATGTTCTCACCTATAAGTGAGAGCTAATTAATGAGAACACATGGAAAAAAAGAGGGCAAAAACAGACCATGGGGCCTCCTCAAGGGAGGAGGAGAAGAGGAGAGAGAAGTTCAAGAAAAAAAAAAGTCAAGTACTATGCTTAGTACCCCTGTGAGGAAATATTCTGTAGAACAAAGTCATGAGTCATGAGTTTACCTATATAACAAATCTGTACATGTACCCCTAAACCTAAAATAAAAGTAAAAATATTTAAGAAAAAATAGCATAGGAAGATAGCATGAAAATCTTTATATCATTCAGTTTGATAATATAAATGAAACAGGAAAATTCCTAATAAAACTAAACTGACCAAGTTATAGAAAACCCAAATAACTGTTGATATTAAAGAAATTATATCCATTACTGAAAACTATCCCACAAAAACAGGCTTGTTTGAAACATTTAAGAAGGAAATAATCTCGCATAGATGCTGCCTGAGAAAGGCTGGGAATATTTCCAATCAATATTTCCTTTTTATGAGGTCAGCCAAAATCTGAGGAGAATATTACAAGAAAGGAAATTTGCAGACCAATCACTATCATTAACTTGGATGCAAAAATCTTAGGTATAATATTAGCAAATTGAAACCAGTGATTATATTTTTCATATAAATCAGTTTGTTTATTGATTAAATTATTCTATGTTTTCATCTGCTAAGATATGTCTTTTTTTATTATTATTATACTTAAAGTTCTAGGGTACGTGTGCACAATGTGCAGGTTTGTTACATATGTATACATGTGCCATGTTGGTGTGCTGCACCCATTAACTCGTCATTTACATTAGGTGTATCTCCTAATGCTAACCCTCCCTCCTACCACCACCCCACGACAGGTCCTAGTGTGTAATATTCCCCACCCTGTGTCCAAGTGTTCTCATAGTTCAATTGCCACCTATGAGTGAGAACATGTGTTTGGTT
>NW_012106764.1:1439661-1454727 GCF_000951045.1 Mandrillus leucophaeus
GAAGCTCTTTAGTTTAATTAGATCCCATTTGTCCATTGTGGCTTTTGTTGCCATTGCTTTTGGTGTTTTAGACATGAAGACCTTGCCCATGCCTATGTCCTGAATGGTATTGCCTAGGTTTTCTTCTAGGGTTTTTATGGTTTTAGGTCTAATTATGTTTTTAAGAAAATCATGACCAAGAGATTTGTTTCAAGAATGTGACCATGGTTTAAGACTTGAAAATCAAGTAATTTGCTATATTAAAATAAGGAGGGGTAGCAGAATAATCACCTCAGTAGGTACAGTGGAATAAAACTTTATATTTGTAATTTTTTAAAATAAAAAATATTAGAAAATAAGGAATTTCTGTAATCTGACAAAGAATACCGACAAGAAATCTACAAAAAGTATCATATTTAATTTCAAATTATAAAAACTTTTCGTCTTTCATGTTGAACAAGAAACTACCACTTCTATTTGATACTATTTTAGAAACCCTAAATAACATAACAAAACAAAAAAAATAACTAAAATGCATAAAGACTAAAGTGGGAGATTTAAAACTAGCATTATTTACAGATTATATTACTATATATGAGAACGCTCAAAAATTCAAAAACTACAATGTATATTAACATTAATGAATGAATGTAGGTAGGTCAGTGGATTACAGATCACTGAAAACAGGTAAATGACATTCATCATACAAAAAAAAAAAGAATTGTAAAAGGTATAATGTATAATAGCATAAAAATATCAAACATCTAGAGCTAAATATCTAGAAAGACATGCTAGACCTATGAAATGAAAATTATCACAAATTATTGGTGGAAATTAAAGATCTAAATTAATAAAGACACAATGTCATGCACTGGAAAACTGAATATTGTTAAGATGCCAGTTCTCCTCCAATCAAAGTATAGATTCAATGTAGTCTCAATCAAAATCTCAGTGGGTTCTGGCAAGCTGATGATTTTGACATACAGATGGAAATTTAAAGAACCAAGAATAACAAAAGCAATTTTGAAGCAAGAACAATGGTGAAGGAGTTACGTCATTAGATATAAAGAGTTACTATAAACTTAAATTGAGAAACTACATTAGTACAAAAATAGATAATTAAACCAATAAAATAGAAGAAAATCAAGAATGACTCACATATATACAATCGCAATGGAAGATAACAGAATCCAGGACTATCTCCACATAAACACAGTGGAGGGGTAAAGAATGGCTTTTAAAGAAAGATGCCAGGTCATAATCATTTGACAAGCAATGCTTCTGATGCTTGTACAAGGGTGGAGTGACAAAACGTGAGTTTTATGAGGCTTTAGATACATAGCCAGTTTCACAATTATTGTATTTGTTGACTTAAGAAGTTGCTTAGTACCAGCGGGTATAAAGTTACACCAAACACATCTGAAAAGCAAAATGTATCTTCCTGCTGTCTCATGACACTTAAAAGATAAGGATCTACCAGGGCACAGGCCCTGAAAACACAAGAACCAAAACGTTGATTGTTGAGACTATAAAGGTTTTTAACCTGGAGATAGTTGAAAATCTGAGACTACCTAGGATAAAAAATTGGGTCTTGGCAACAGATGCTAAGGCTATTTCTAAGAATGGAGAAATAGGCAAGATGTTTTTAGTGTGAGAATCACACAAGGCTAAGAGGTAAAACTGAAAACAGGAAAGGCCTCAAATATATAAAAGTTCCTTGTCAAGATATTGTCTAAATTCTCAAGCTGTGCCAGGTTGGGGGTAAAATAAGCTAATCCAAAGTCTCTGAAAAGCAAACAAAACATGTCTTACAATCATATGTTACTTAAAATGTATCACAAAGAATGACTTTAACAACATTTGAGAGTTGAAAGCCTAGAAAAGAACCGATGAGTTGACATTTGACTACTTGCAAGCACCTTTTACCCTGAGGACACTTGACTTCTGAGATTAGTAGAAACTGGTCTTTGTCATAGAGCTGATACTGCTCAACATAACTGGTAATTATGCAGAGATACAGTGACAAAACCAGAGAGTAGGGGACTGAAATACATGACCAATTTCTGAAGCTTCCTAGTGTGAAAATATAATAAACTAAGCCTAAAACCTTTTAGCAGGACAAAAATTGCCTCAGTCTCTCGGTACTGAAAAGATAAGGACCTAAAAGGTTAATAATTTGAAAACACTGGAGGCTACTGCCCTGAAAAGACTCAACTGTGATTTATCAGGACTTTGACTAAGGACAAATTGAGAATCACCAAATCATCAGTAGAGACTGACTCTGGTTCAGTCCCTTTTGGATCAAGGTTATTAGCCTTTGATGCTACCTGCCTAGAAGAGGAATAGACATAGAATGTCTAGAATTTAGCTCTAAAATAATAAGTAGTATACAAAGAGTCAGGACAATATTATTGGTAAGCGAGATGACAAACAGAATCCAGGTATTAGAAGACCTTTAAAGTAATTAGGATTAATTTGGTCAAGAAAATAGGTGAAAAGTTGGGCAAAACAGAAAAAATTTAAGACTTGCAAAAAGTGGTGTCTATAAAAATGAATGAAGGAGACATTTTAGATCTAAAAAATATAATTACTAAAATAAATTAACTAATATAATAGATGAATTTAACAGCAGATCAGAATGAGTAGAAGACAAGATTAGTGAACTATAAGGTTCATAAGCCAGTGAAACTGGCTATGTATCTAAAGCCTCATAAAACTCATGTTTTGTCACTCTACCCTTGTACAAGCATCAGAAGCATTGCTTGTCAAATGATTATGACCTGGCATCTTTCTTTAAAAGCCATTCTTTACCCCTCCACTGTGTTTATGTGGAGATAGTCCTGGATTCTGTTCTCTTCCATCCACAGTAAAATAGCAAATAGAATGATAAAAAAAGGAAAGAGCGCAAGAAACTTGTGGGACACAATCAAAAGATTTAACAGATGTAATTGAACACCCAAAGAGTAAGAAATAATAGTTAATAAGACATATTTGAAGAGATAATGAGCTAGAATGTCCCAGGCAATATAAGTCATGAATTTACAGATTCAAGATGCTCTGAATTGCTCCTTATCCTTTTAGCTAAGATTGAGTGAAGAAAGTCTGAGCACGCCAAGCAGGTTAATACATAAAACTACATCTCTGAAGAGCAAAGAAAAGAAGCCAGAGATAAACGACATTACTTTCAAAAGAACAAGAATAAGACTAATAACACACTTCTCAACAAAATGATGGAAGATATCAGATAATAGAATAGTGCCTTTAAAGTGTAGGAAGAAAAACAGCTGCCAAAGTAGACATCTATACCGAGGGAGAAAAAATTACTCACAAATTTAGTAGATACTTAAGACAATTAAAGATGACAAAAATTGTCCACAGTAGGCCTGCACTAAAAAACAAACAAACAAACAAAACACTAAAGAGAATTTTCCATGCAAATGAGAAATTATCTAAAATGGAAACAGAATCCAAAAACAAAGATCACCAGAAAAGATAAGTATGTAAGTAAATATAAAACAATATTACCATAAAAAACAACAGTAGCAATATACTGTGGAGTCAAAAATAGATGTAGAATTAAATGCATAACATCAATAACTTTAAAGAGGAAAGAATATAAATGGAATGCAAATACTCTAATTTAGAATTATCAAAACATTGGTAAAAAAATTGTATTAGACTGTAATAAAGCATACATAATTTGTTCGGTAACTATTTAAAAAATAAGCACTCCATAAGTCAAAAATAAAAAAAGAACAAAACTATCTTATTGTCAAATAAAGTATGAAGGAGATAAAAAAGAAATATAAACAGATTTATCAGATAGGGTACAAATCCAACAATATCAAGTAATTAAACGATTACAGTAAGTAAATCAAAAGAAAAGTTAAATAATATAAAACCTTCTTATATAAGAAACATACCTTAAATATAAAGATACAAGTAGGGTGAGAGTAAAAGGATGAAAAAGAAATACCAAGCAACATTACCCCAAAGAAAGTTGGTGTGACTATAAAATTGTCAGATAAACAATATTTGCAGACAAGAAGCTTTCCCAGAAACAAAGACATTTACAATAATAAATAGGTCAACAGACAAGAACAAAACACTTTCTAAACCTGTATGTATCCAATAACACACTTTCAGAATGTGCAAAGCATAACCACAACACATTATCAATTCACACCCTCTGGAACAGTGGTATTGGTAAAACAAAACAAAACAAAATATAAATACAATGTGCTAGCAAGGATGGGGAGAAACTAGAATTCTCAAACACTGATACTGGAACACTTTGAAATCTTTTTGGCATTATCTTCTACAGATGAAGAGACACCTCCCTTATGACTTGACAATTTCACTTTTAGTTATATTTCCAGCCAGAATACACACAGTAGTCTCCCTAATCATCGGTTCCACTTCCCATGGTTTCAATAATCTGTGGTCAACAGTAGCCTAAAAAATATTAAATGGAAAACTCCAGAAATAAATAATTCATTAGTTTTAAACTGCACATCATTCTGAGTAGCATGATAAAATCTTATGCTGTCCTGCTCCATCTGCCCAGGACATGAATCATCCTTTTGTCCAGCATATCCATGCTGTATACACTACTTGCCTATTTGTCACTAAGCAGTCATCTCAGCTATTAGACTGACTGTGGTAATATTGTAATGCTTGCATTCAAGTTACCCTTAGTTTACTTAGCAATAGCGCCAAAGCACAATAGTGATGCTGGTCATTTGGATATGCCAAAGCAAAGCAGTAAAGTGCTCCTTTAAGTGAAAAAGTGAAAGTTCTTGACTTGGAAAGAAAAAACATGTATTCTGAGAGAGATATAATCTATGGTAAGAACTAATCTTCTATTCCTGGGATTGTAAAGAAGGAAAAAAAAAGTTCATACTAGTTTTGCTGTCACACTTCAAACTATAAAAAGTTATGGCATGGTGCTTGATAAGTGCTTAGTTAAGTTGAGAAAGGCATTAAATTTGTAGGCAGAAGCCATGGATGGAAACATGTTCTAACCGACAGAATCCAAGTTCAGTACATCTGTGGTTTCAGGCATCCACTAAGGTGTCTAGGAACATATCCCCTAAAGATAAGGAGGACTACTGTGTACATGTTCACCAAAGAATATACACAATATATTGTCTATGGTAGCACTATTAGTATTAGCCTACAATTAAAAGTAGAATAAACTGATTATGGTATTATTTTGGAAGAATACAAATGCCAAAGAAGGGGTTGGCAAACTTTTCTTGTGAAGAGCCAGGTAAGAAATATGTTCAGAGTTGTATACTATGGGATCTCTGTTACAATTCTCACCTCAGCTGTTGTAGTTTAAGATCAGTCATGGGTAACATGTATACAAATGAGTATATTCATACTGCAATAAAATTGTCTTTAAAAAATAGCTAGAATTTGCCTCTGCGACATAGTTTGTTGACTGCAGCTATACAGCAGTGAAAATGAAGCACATGCATGTCACAAACATTAACCAAAAGAAATCAGATACAAAAGAATAAATATCACTTTGAGAGGCTGAGGCAGGCAGATCTCAAGGTCAGGAGATCGAGACCATCCTGGCTAACACAGTGAAACTCCATCTCTCCTAAAAATACAAAATAATTAGCCAGGCGTGGTGGCGGGTACCTGTAGTCCCAGCTACTTGGGAGGCTAAGGCAGGAGAATTTGTGAACCTGGGAGGCAGAGCTTGCAGTGAGCCAAAATCGCACCACTGCACTCCAGCCTGGGCGATACTACAAGACTCTGTCTCAAAAAAAAAAAAAAAAGAATAAATATGATTCAATTTATAAAACATTCAAAAACAAACAAAATTAATTTATATTTTGTGAGATATTAGAAGAGTAGAGAGTGTAGTGACTGAAAAGAGGCACCAGAGACATTTCTAGAGTGCTGATAATGTCATGGCTATGACCTGGATGCTGTTCACACATGGGTTCACTTTGTGAAAACTCAATGTGCTATATAATTTAGAATAAAAGTAGACTATTCTGAAATAAAAATTTTTAAAGGACCTAGAATAGCAGTACCAAACAATACATGGAAAGTATCTGTGACAAAATGAGATGACAAGATATCTTCATGAACCCCAATGTATGAGGAAGAACAAACCACCAGTAGTAATAAGGTAAAATTGGTATCTGCATCTGTGGAGGAGAGCTCAGAGGAAAACAGGAGGCATCTAATAAACCTGATAACTTCAAAATAACAAAAAAAAAATTCTCACTCAAAAATATCAGTGGGTCAATTTAAGAACAGCAACAGAAATTGGGAGAGGTTTTTTATTTTTGTTTGATGAAATGTACGAGATGAGTCTGGGACTCATCTATGTGGCCTATTAGGGCCACATAAAAAGATTTGCAAGACATAAAGACATGAAGAGTTTCCCACTGGCCAAAGTCGAGCTTATTTGGGTACCAGTAGTAACTGAAATACAACAAGTCACATCAAATATGTTCAAATCCATGAGTTCACAATGATCTAAAAAAAAAGGAAAACTAACTGGTCACCTTTGGAGAATGTTAAAGAACAAAATATTATGCACACTAGAAAATAAAGGGATGAATGAACAATGCCATTAAGTAACAAAACAGATGAAGCGGGATGGGGAGGAGGAGGACAGACAAGAAAAGTGAATACTTTTGTAACTTCTATTTAATGTATCTTGGCATTGGATTTGCCACAGACAGAGAGGGGGAAGGAAAGTAGGGATGGAGAGAATATGAATCAGATATTAAGTGCCTGTCAATGAAAGACACAATATGACTTCTGAAATAAAAAAAACTGAACTTGATTAAGCCTCTAGATCCCAATTTAAAGGTACCAATTTAGAGAAGATAATGCAGATAACAATGAAACATGCTTATACCACAGCAGTTGTATCATCAAAATCTTATGGAAAAATTCTGCAAGAATACAAATGCAAAAGCAGGGGTTGGCAAACATTGTTAAGTCAGAAGGGGAATAAATAAAATGAACATGTTCATTTACATTAAACTTTAGTAAGAATACTTGTTTTAATCTTTGAAGTTACCATCAAATGAATAGGAAAAAAAAATCCCTAGTTAATAATGGTAGAAAAATTAAAAAACAACATAACTCAACCCAAAAGAGGATAAAAGGAAATAAAGAATATAGAACAGGTAGTGTAAATAGAAAACAGATTTATACCCAAATATATCAGTAGGAACATAAGAAAGGAACAGACTGACTACTACAATGAAAACACCATGATTTCCACACTGTATAAAAAAGTCAATATATGCTATGAAAAATCCCTATTAAATAAACAAAAATGTTAAAAGTGTTAGTATGAAAGAAGATTTTCCTTGCAAAACACTAATCACATAAAGCTATTTTAGTGCTCACTTTGGCAGTACATATACTAACCCTGGAAGGATACAGGGAAGATTAGCATGGCCCCTGCACAAGGATGACACACAAATTTATGAAGCATTCCGTATTTTTCAGACAAGCAAGTGCTGAGGGTATTCATTACTAGCAGACCTGCCTTACAAGAGCTCCTAGAGGAAGCACTAAATATGGAAAGGAAAGACAATTACCAGCTATTACAAAAACAGACTGAATGAAGTACACAGACCAGTGACTCTATAAAGGAACCACATAGTCTGCAAAATAAGCAGCTAATATCATGATGTCAGGATCAAATACACACATATAAACACTAAACTTAAATCCAAATGGGCTAAGTGCCCCAATTAAAACACAGATTGGCAAGCTGGATAAAGAACCAAGACTTGCTGGTATGCTGTCTTCAAGAGACCCAAGAGACAGGCAGTGACACACATAGGCTTAAAATAAAGGGATGGAGAAAAATCTACAAAGCAAATGGAAAACAGAAATCAGTATTGCAATCCTAGTTTCAAACTAAACAGACTTTAAACCAACAAAGATAAAAAAAGACAAAGAAGGGCATTACACAATGGTAAAGGGGCCAATTCAACAAGAAGACCTACCTATCCTAAATACACATGCACCCAACACAGGAGCACCCAGATTTATAAAGCAAGTTCTAAGAGGCCTTCAAAGAGACTTAGACTCCCACACAATAATAGTAAGAGACTTTGACTCCCCCCGCCGGCCACTGACAATATTAGATTGAGACAGAAAATCTCAAAGATATTCTGGACCTGAACTCAGTTCTGGATCAAATGGACCTGACAGATATCTACAGAACTCTACACCCAAAAACAACAGAATATACATTCTTCTCATCACCACCTAGCACATACTCTAAAATTGATCACATAAACAGAAGTAAAACACTCATCAGCAAATGCAAAAGAACAGAAATCATACAATCTCTCAGACCACAGCACAACCCATTCAAAAAGATACAATTACATAGAAATTGAACAAACTGCTCCTGAATGACTTTTGGGTAAACAATGAAATTAAAGTAGAAATCAAGAAGTTCTTTGAAACTAATGAGAACAAAGATGCAACATATCAGAATCACTGGGACACAGCTAAGGTAGTTGTGTTAACAGGTAAATTTATAGAACTAGATGCCCACATCAAAAAGTTTGAAAGATCTCAAATTTAAAAACAATGTAACATCACAACTAAAAGAAGTAGAGAACCGAGAACAAGCAATTCCCAAAGCAGGCAGAAGACAAGAAATAACCAAAATCAGAGCTGAACTGAAGGTGATTGACATGGAAAACCACTCAAAAGATTAACAAATCCAGGAACTGGTTCTTTGAAAAATTAATAAAATAAATAGACTGCTAGCTAGACTAATAAAGAAGAGACATCAAATAAACATAATCCTAGAAACAACAAAGGGGATATTACCACTGACCCCGCAGAAATAAAAACAACCACAGACATTATGAACACCTCTATCCACATAAACTTGAAAATAAAGAATAGATAAATTCTTAGATACAAACACCCTTCCAAGACTGAACAGGAAGAAACTGAATCCCCGAACAGACCAATGACATGTTCTGAAACTGAAGAAGTAATAAATAGCCTACTAACAACAACAAAAACCTCAGGCCAGATGGATTCACAGCTTAATTCTACCAGATGTGCAAAGAAGAGATGGTACTATTCCTACTGAAACTATTCCACAAACTTGAGGATAAGGAACTACTCTCTAACTCATTTTATGAGGCCACAGCCTCATCCTGATATCAAAATCTGGAAGAGATACAACAACAAAAAAAAAACTTCAGGCCAATGCTTGATGAACAACAAGGCAAAAATCCTCAACAAAATACTGGAAAACTGAATCCAGTACCTCATCAAAAAGCTTAGCCACCACATTCAAGTAGACTTTATCCCTAAGGTGCAAGGTTGGTTCAACATTACACAAATCAAAAAATGTGATTCATCACATAGGACTAAAGATAAAAACCACATGATTATCTCAATAGATGCAGAAAAGGCTTTTGATAGAATTCAACATTTCTTCCTGTTAAAACTCTCAATAAACTAAGCATTGAAGGAACATACCTCAAAATAATAAGAGCCATATATGACAAACCGACAGTCAACATCATACTGAATGGGCAAAAGCTAGAAGCATTTCCCTTGAAAACAGCACAAGACAAGATGCTCTCTCTCACCAGTATTATTCGACATAGTACTGGAAATCCTGGACAGAGCAATTAGGCAAGAGAAAGAAATGCAAATAGAAGAGAGGAAGTCAAACCAACCCTGTTTGCAGATTATATGATATTATATTGAGAAAATCCCATAATCTCAGCCCAAACCTTCTTAAATATAAAAATAACTTGAGCAAAATCTCAGGGGATACAAAATCAATGTTCAAAAATCACTAGCATTCCTATACACCAACAATAGTCAAGCAGAGGGCCAAGTCAGGAACATAATACCCTTTACAACTGCCACAAAAAGAATAAAATATCTAGGAATACAGCTAACCAGAGAGGTGAAAGATCTCTACAAGGAGAACTATAAGACACTGCTCAGAGAAATCAGAAAAGACACCAACAAATGGAAAAACATCCCATGCTCATGGATAGGAAAAATCAGTATCATTAAAATGGCCATACTGTCCAAAGCAATTTATAGATTCAATGCTATTCCTATTATACTATTGAGATTCTTCACAGAAATAGAAAAAAAAGTTTTTTAAAATTCATATTAAACCAGAAAGGAGCCTGAAGAGCCAAGGCAAACCTAAGCAAAAAGAACAAAGTCAGAGGCAACATGCTACACAACTTCAAACTATATTACAGGGCTACACTAACCAAAATAGCATGGTATTGGTACAAAAACAGACACATAGACCAATGGAACAGAACAGAGAACCCAGAAATAAGGCCACACACCTACAACTATCTGATTTTTGACACACCCGAGAAAAACAAGCAATGGGGAAGGGATTCGCTATTCAATAAATGGTGCTGGGATGACTGGCAAGCCAAATGTAGAAGGCTGAAAATGGATCACCTCCTTACACCATAAACAAAAAGTAACTCAAGAAGAATTAAAGACTTAAATGTAAAACTCAAAAATATAAAAACCCTGGAAGACAACCTAGGCAATACCATTCATAACATAGATATGGGCAAAGATTTTCATGATGAAGACACCAAAAGCAATTCCAACAAAAGCAAAAATTGACAAATTGTTCACTTATAAAAATTTCTATTTTACAATCACAGACAAGTTTTTTTTGAATAGCTAATATTTATTAAACACTCCTCATGACAGTAGCATTCTAAGCATGTTACATATACTAAAACCATAGTACTCTCAAGAAACCTATGAGCAAACTGTAGTAAGAAACTTGTACAGAAATTGATTCCACAACCTAAATGCCCATCAACAATAGGCTGGATAAAAAAAAAAAGTGGTATATATACACCATGGAATAATACTATGCAGCCATAAAAAGGAAGGCGATCATGTCCTTTGCAGGAACGTGGGTGGAGCTGGAGGCCATTATCCTTGGCTAATGCAGGAACAGAAAAATCAAATACCACATGTTCTCACTTATTAAGTGGAAGCTAAATGATGAAAACACATGGGCACGTGGAGGGGAACAACACACACTGAGGACTGCTGGAGGGTGGGAGATGGGAGGAGGGAGAGGATCAGGAAGAATAACTAATGGGTACTAGGCTTAATACTTGGGTGATGGGATGATCTGTGCAGCAAACCACCATGGCACACGTTTACCTATGTAACAAACCATCCTGCACATGTACCCCTGAACTTAAAGGTGGGAACAAAAAAATATATACACATATATAATTGATTCCTGAGCCCTTAAAAAATAGCATTTACTACAGTATCTAGTATATAGTGACAATTCAATAAATTTTAGCTAAATTTATTAATCAACTTCAAAATATTAAAACATAAACCATAACAAACTCTGGCAAATTGCATGCCCTTCCCGATGTATTCTTCCATTATATTGTTTTGGCAAATCTCATCTCAAATTCTTACTCTTTCCCCAAGCTGAGCACTTAATGTTATCAAATTAATTTTCTCAAAACACTAATGAAACACTTTAACATCTCAGAGGCTCTCCATGTTTTAAAGGAAAGCCTCTGCTATATGTGCTTTGTTTGGCACACAAAGTGTTTTATATTTTTAGTTTGAATTAGTTGACAACAAATTATCTAAAAATCAGTAAAACCTGCCAACGCTGTGCCTCAAAGTCTACACAGAAAACAATTAGAGCTGAGCAGTGGCCCTGCCCTCCAGAGACATTATATTGTACTATACCATTTAAATAAGGAAATTGAGGGATCCCAGAACCAATCCCCCATGGATACCAAGAGACAACTGTATACATTCTCTATTAGCCACAGTACTCAGAATCTACCCAAACCTTGAATGCAACTGAAGTCAGGAGTTTTTGATTTCAGGATAAAGTCTAAACTTCTCACCCTGGTTCTCCATGACTGGCTCAACGAAAACACTGTGTGGATGTTCCTCACAATGTCCACAATGAGTTTTATTTAAAGAAACATGCATTTCTAGACAGGGAGGCTGATAGGATTAAGTCACACACACTCTTAATTCTGCTTAAGGTACCAGAGCCTGGGGTTTAAAAGTGATCTGGTTTTACATGATTTACACTCTCTTGAATAAATGTATAAACCAATATGTTGGGTGTTTGCTCCTTTATTTGTCTTTGGGTTTTATTTTCATCAGAATCTTTCTTCCCCGATCACTGACTTCCATTAGTTTAAGATAGGTTCTCTTCATTTTCTAATGGTTATCAAACTTCTGACATACTATGTTTTACAAGTCAAATATTTAATGATTCATAAAATACTTTTTAAATGTTCTTGAAGTGACTGATATTTAAATAAATTCTTTGTGAAGTAAAAGAAGAAAAAATTCACACCTGTTTATACTTACATGGCATACCTTTATCTGTATTTGTCAAGTAGGGCCAATGTGGACTTTGTTCTAACCTGTCTCCAGGACACGTATTTCAGTATATAGCTCACAATATCTAGTATATTAGGTTTATTGATTTCTATCTATTTCTGAACATCTGTTTCCATTGATCTCATGTTTATATATACTTACATGTTTATATTTGGCATGTTATTGGTCTTATGTGTATCAAGTTGCACTTCATGTGTTTATCTCTGTAGAGCTGAATGGTTAAGATCAAAGAGTACTAATGGGGATTCAAATCCTAGATACAATCATCTAAAATAGCTGTGTGACTTTATACAGGTCATTTAACTTTTCCGAGCCTCAGTTTCCTTATCTTTAAAATAGTACTTACTTCTTAACAGTATTTACTTTATAAGAAAAAGTAAGGGATAAATGGAGCAATACATGCACAGTGAGCTGCTGATAGCAACATTTAATAAATAATTATTCCTATGTAATCAACTGCAGTTTTTCTCTGGAAAAACAGTAACAATTCCTGCTTATGCTCCTTATTGTTAATTATATATTGCACCACATTTTTACTGTTGTATATTCATTTACTTGTTAAATAATCATTGGGTTATGTTAGTTCCTTATACTGGACCCACCTTAGGGGTGGAGAGTGGGAGAAGGGAGACGGGCAGAAAAAAATAACTATTGGGAACTAGGTCTAGTATGTAGGTCACAAAATAATCTGTATAACAAATCCCCTTGATAGGAGTTTACCTATATAACAAACTTGCATATAGATCTCCCGAACCTAAAAAAAAAGCTCAAAAAAAAAAAAAATCCTTATGGGCAGAAAATCTGATTTCATGACAATATCCTGAGTGCTTTGCACAGAGCCAGGTACATAGATGCAGATACTGGGTGAAAATTCTCAATAAATGCTATATGAATGAATATAGTCAGAAAGATAAGGTTTTGTGCTCAGGTTGCTTTTAACATAAAACATTTTAACACACTGACATTAGTATCCAGTGTAAGTCAACATGAATAAGTTTACTATCTTCCATTCAAGAAAGTCAAGCCAGCAGAAACATAAAACTTAAAGTAATTAAAGAAGTAGTGTTGGGGCAGTTCCAAGATGGCCAAATAGGAACAGTACCAGCCTCCAGCTCCCGGCATGAGTGACACAGACGACGAGTGATTTCTGCATTTCCAACTGAGGTACCAGGTTCATCTCACTGGGGTATGCCAGACAGTGGGTGCAGGACAGTGGGTGCAGCCCACCAAGCAAGAGCCGAAGCAGGGCAAGGCATTGCCTCACCGGGGAAGCACAAGGGAGAAGGCAATTCCCTTTCCTAGCCAAGGGAAACCATGACACACAACACCTGGAAAATTGGGTCACTCCCATCCAAATACTGTGCTTTACCAAAGGTCTTAGCAAATGGCACACCAGGAAATTATATCCCGTGCCTGGCTCGGAGGGTCGCATGCCCACGGAGCCTCACTCATTACTAGTACAGTAGTCTGAGATCTACCTGATAGTGATGGGGAGAATGGAACCAAGGTGGAAAACACTGCAGGATATTATCCAGCAGAACTTCCCCAACCTAGCAAGGTAGGCCAACATTCAAATTCAGGAAACACACAGAACACCACAAAGTTACTCCTCGAGAAGAGCAACCCCAAGACACCTAATTGTCAGATTCACCGACGTTAAAATGAAGGAAAAAATGTTAAGCGCAGCCAGAGAGAAAGGTCGGGTTACCCACAAAGGGAAGCCCATCAGACTAACAGCGGATCTCTCGGCAGAAACTCTACAAGCCAGAAGAGAGTGGGGGCCAATATTCAACATTCTTAAAGAAAATATTCAACCCAGAATTTCTTATCCGACCAAACTAAGTTTCATAAGTGAAGGAGAAATAAAATCCTTTACAGACAAGCAAATGCTGAGAGATTTTGTCACCACCAGGCCTGCCCTACAAGAGCTCCTGAAGGAAGCACTAATCATGGAAAGGAACAACCAGTACCAGCCACTGCAAAAACACGCCAAAATGTAAAAAGCATCAATGCCAGGAAGAAACCGCATCAACTAACGAGCAAAATAACGAGCTAACATCATAATGACGGGATCAAATTCACACATAACGATATTAACCTTAAATGTAAATTGGCTAAATGCTCCAAACAAAAGACACAGACTGGCAAATTGGATAAAGAGTCAAGAGCCATCAGTGTGCTGTATTCAGGAGACCCATCTCACATGCAGAGACACACATAGGCTCAAAATAAAGTGAGGGAGGAAGATCTACCAAGCAAATGGAAAACAAAAAAAGGCAGGGGTTGCAATTCTAGTCTCTGATAAAACAGACTTTAAACCTACAAAGATCAAAAGAGACAAAGAAGGCCACTACATAATGGTAAAGGGATCAATTCAACAAGAAGAGCTAACTATCCTAAATATATATGCACCCAATAAAGGAGCACCCACATTCATAAAGCAAGTCCTTAGAGACTTACAAAGAGACTTAGACACCCACACAATAATAGGGAGACTTTAACATCCCACTGTCAACATTAGACAGATCAACAAGACAGAAAGTTAACAAGGATATCCAGGAATTGAACTCAGCTCTCCACCAAGCAGACCTAATAGACATCTACAGAACTCTCCACCCCAAATCAACAGAATATACATTCTTCTCAGCACCACAT
>NW_012106764.1:1454803-1455435 GCF_000951045.1 Mandrillus leucophaeus
CTCAACTACATGGAAACTGAACAACCTGCTCCTGAATGACTACTGGGTACATAACAAAACGAAGGCGGAAATAAAGATGTTCTTTGAAACTAACGAGAACAAAGATACAACATACCAGAATCTCTGGGACACATTTAAAGCAGTGTGTAGAGGGAAATTTATAGCACTAAATGCTCACAAGAGAAAGCAGGAAAGATCTAAAATTGACACCCTAACATCACAAGTAAAAGAGAAGCAAGAGCAAACACATTCAAAAGCTAGCAGAAGGCAAAAAAATAACTAAAATCAGAGCAGAACTGAAGAAGATAGAGACACAAAAAACCCTCCAAAAAATCAGTGAATCCAGAAGCTGGTTTTTTGAAAAGATCAACAAAAATGATAGAACGCCAGCAAGACTAATAAAGAAAAGAGAGAAGAATCAAATAGACGCAATAAAAAATGATACAGGGGATATCACCACCGACCCCACAGAAATACAAACTACCATCCGAGAATACTATAAACACCTCTACGCAAATAAACTAGAAAACTCAGAAGAAATGGATAAATTCCTGGACACATACACTCTCCCAAGACTAAACCAGGAAGAAGTTGAATCCCTGAATAGAACAATTACAGGCTCTGAAATTGAG